>NC_053023.1:556737861-556934690 GCF_003073215.2 Triticum urartu
CTCTGGAACTGGTTTCAGTGTTGAACTACTTTCCAATATGGGAGAAGGTACAATTACCTCGTCAAGTTGTACTTTCCTCCCACTCACTTCTTTCGACAGAAACTCCTTCTCTAGAAAGGATCCATTCTTAGCAACGAATGTCTTGCCTTAGGATCTGTGATAGAAGGTGTACCCAACTATCTCCTTTGGGTATCCTATGAAGACACATTTCTCCGATTTGGGTTTGAGCTTATTAGGATGAAACTTTTTCACATAAGCATCTCAACGAATTTAGATGGTGCCCTATTTAACGTGAATGCAACTGTCTCTAATGCATAACCCCAAAATGATAGTGGTAAATCAGTAAGAGACATCATAGATCGCACCATATCTAGTAAAGTGCGATTACGATGTTCAGACACACCATTATGATGTGGTGTTCCAGGTGGCGTGAGATGCGAAACTATTCCGCATTGTTTCAAATGAAGACCAAACTCGCAACTCAAATATTCGCCTCCACGATCAGATTGCAGAAACTTTATTTTCTTGTTACGATGATTTTCCACTTCACTCTGAAATTCTTTGAACTTTTCAAATGTTTCAGACTTATGTTTCATCAAGTAGATATACCCATATTTGCTCAAATCATCATGAAGATCAGAAAATAACAATACCTGCCGCAAGCCTCAACACTCATCGGGACCGCATACATCAATATGTATTATTTCCAATAAGTCAGTTGCTCGCTCCATTGTTCCGGAGAACGGAGTCTTAGTCATCTTGCCCTTGAAGCATGGTTCGCAAGCATCAAGTTATTCATAATCAAGTGATTCCAAAAAACCCATCAGCATGGAGTTTCTTCATGCGCTTTATACCAATATGACCTAAACAGCAGTGCCACAAATAAGTTGCACTATTATTATTAACTTTGCATCTTTTGGCTTCAATATTATGAATATGTGTATCAATACGATCGAGATTCAATACACCATTTATATTGAGTGTATGACCATAGAAGGTTTTCTTCATGTAAATAGAACATCAATTATTCTTTGACATAAATGAACAACCGTATTACAATAAACATGATCCAATCATATTCATGCTCAACGCAAACACCAAGTAACATTTATTTTAGGTTCAGCACTAATCCCGAAGGTAAAGGGAGTGTGAGATGGTGATCTTACCAACCTTGGAATTGCTTCCAACACATATCATCACCTCGCCCTTAACTAGTCTTTGTTTATTTTGCTACTCCCATTTCGAGTTACTACTCTTAGCAACTGAGCCAGTATCATATACCAAGGGGTTGCTATAAACACTAGTAAAGTACACATCAATAACATGTATATCAAATATATACTTTTGTTCACTTTGCCATCCTTCTTATCTGCCAAGTATCTAGGGCAGTTCCACTTCCAGTGACCATTTCCTTTGTAGTAGAAGCACTCATTTCCAGGCTTAGGTCTAGCTTTGAGCTTCTTCATGGGAGTGGCAACTTGCTTGCCTTTCTTCTTTGAAGTTCCTGTTTATTTCCCTTTGCCCTTTTCTTGAAACTAGTGGTCTTGTTAACCATCAACACTTGATGCTATTTCTTGATTTCTACCTTCACCGATTTCAGCATCGCGAAGAGCTTGGGAATTAATTTCGTCATCCCTTGCATATTATAGTTCATCACTAAGTTCTAGTAACTTGGTGATAGTGACTAGAGAACTTTATCAATTACTATCTTATCTGGAAGATTAACTCCCACTTGATTCAAGCAATTATAGTACCCAGACAATCAGAGCACGTGCTCATTGGTTGAGATATTCTCCTCCACCTTGTAGGCAAAGTACTGTCAGAGGTCTCATACCTCTCGACACAGGCATGAGTATGAAATACCAATTTCAACTCTTAGAACATCTTATATGTTTTGTGGCGTTCAAACCGTTTTGAAGTCTCGGTTCTAAGCCATAAAGCATGGTGCACTAAACTATTAAGTAGTCATCATACTGAGCTTTGTCAAACGTTCATAACGTGTGCATCTGCTCCTGCAATAGGTTTGTCACCTAGCGGTGCATCAAGGACATAATTCTTCTGTGCAGCAATGAGGATAATCCTCAGATCACGGACCCAGTCTGCATCATTGCTACTATCATCTTTCAACTTATTTTTCTTTAGGAACATATCAAAAATAAACGGGGAGCTACATCGCAAGCTATTGATCTACAACATAGATATGCAGATACTATCAGGACTAAGTTCATGATAAATTAAAGTTCAATTAATCATATTACTTAAGAACTCCCACTTAGATAGACATCCCTCTAGTCATCTAAATGATCACATGATCCAAATCAACTAAACCATGTCCGATCATCACGTGAGATGGAGTAGTTTTCAATGGTGAACATCACTATGTTGATCATATCTACTATATGATTCACGCTCGACCTTTCGGTCTCTAGTGTTTCGAGGCCATATCTGCATATGCTAGGCTCGTCAAGTTTAACCTCAGTATTCCGCGTGTGCAAAACTGGTTTGCACCCGTTGTATGTGAACGTAGAGCTTATCACACCCAATCATCACATGGTGTCTTGGCACGACGAACTGTCGCAACGGTGCATACTCAGGGAGAACACTTATACCTTGAAATTTAGTGAGAGATCATCTTATAATGCTACCGCCGAACTAAGAAAAATAAGATACATAAAGGATAAACATCACATGCAATCAAAATATGTGACATGATATGGCCATCATCATCTTGTGCCTTTGATCTCCATATCCAAAGTACCGTCATGATCTCCATCATCACCGGCATGACACCATAATCTCCATCATCTTGATCTCTATCAACGTGTCATCACATGGTCGTCTCACCAACTATTGCTTTTGCAACTATTGCTATCGCATAGCGATAAAGTAAAGCAATTATATGGCACTTGCATCTTATGCAATAAAGAGACAGCCATAAGGCTTCTGCCAGTTGCCGATAACTTCAACAAAACATGATCATCTCATACAACAATTTATATCTCATCATGTCTTGACCATATCACATCACAACATGACCTGCAAAAACAAGTTAGACGCCCTCTACTTTGTTGTTGCAAGTTTTATGTGGCTGCTACGGGCTTAGCAAGAATTGTTCTTACCTACGCATTAAAAACCACAACGCGGTATAGTGATTGCTTTTTGATCTTCAGAAAGAACCATGTTCATTGAATCTGATTCAAGTGAAGCTGGAGAAACAGACACCCACTAGCCACCTGTGTGCGAAGCACGTCGGTAGAACCAGTCTCGCGTAAGCGTACGCGTAATGTCGGTCTGGCCCGCTTCATCCAACACTGTCGCTGAATCAAAAATTGACTAGTGATGGCAAGAAATATGTATATACCCACGCCCACAACTCCTTTGTGTTCTACCCGTGCATATAACATCTACGCATAAACCTGGCTCGGATGCCACTTTTGGGGAACGTAGTAATTTCAAAATTTTCCTACGCACACACAAGATCATGGTGATGCATAGCAATGAGAGGGGAGAGTTTCGTCCATGTAGCCTCGTAGACCATAAGCGGAAGCGTTATGAGAACGTGATTGATGTAGTCGTACGTCTTCACGATCCGACCGATCCAAGTACCGAACACATGGCACCTCCGAGTTCAGCACACATTCAGCTCGATGACGTCCCACGAACTCCGATCCAGCAGAGCTTCACGGAAGAGTTCCATCAGCACGATGGTGTGATGACGGTGATGATATTGCTACTGACGCAGGGCTTCGCCTAAGCATCGCTACGATATGATCGAGGTGGATTATGGTGGAGGGGGGCACCGCACACGGCTTGGAACAATCAACTTGTGTGTCCTAGGATGCCCCCTGCCCACGTATATAAAGGAGGGAGGAGGAGGAGGCCGGCCTTAGAGGGGCGCGCCAAGTGTGGGGAGTCCTACTAGGACTCCCAAGTCCTAGTAGGATTCCCCTTTTCCTTTCCGGAGTAGGAGAGAAGAAAGAGGGAAAGAGAGAGGGAGTAGGAAAGGCCCACTTTCCGGTGGGTGCCGCCCACTTTCCCCTAGTCAAATTTGGACCCATGGGGGGGGCCTCCTTCCCTTTGGCATGCCTCCTCTATTCCCGTATGGCCCAATAAGGCCCAATACTTCTCGTGACGAATTCCCGTAACTCTCCGGTACTCCGAAAAATACCCGAATCACTCATAACCTTTCCAATGTCCGAATATAGGCTTCCAATATATCGATCTTTACGTCTCGACCATTTCAGGACTCCTTGTCATGTCCCCGATCTCATCCGGGACTCCGAACAAACTTCGGTCATCAAATCACATAACTCATAATACAAATCATCACAGAACGTTAAGCGTGCGGACCCTACGGGTTCGAGAACTATGTAGACATGACCGAGACACATCTCCGGTCAATGACCAATAGTGGAACCTGGATGCTCATATTGGCTCCTACATATTCTACGAAGATCTTTATCGGTCAAACCGCATAACAACATACGTTGTTCCCTTTGTCATCGGTATGTTACTTGCCCTAGATTCGATCGTCGGTATCTCAATACCTAGTTCAATCTCGTTACCGGCAAGTCTCTTTACTCATTCCGTAATGCAACATCCCGTAACTAACTCATTAGTCACATTGCTTGCAAGGTTTATAGTGATGTGCATTACCGAGAGGGCCCAGAGATACATCTCCGATACACGGAGTGACAAATCCTAATCTCGATCTATGCCAACTCAACAAACACCATCGGAGACACCTGTATAGCACCTTTATAATCACCTAGTTACATTGTGATGTTTGGTAGCACACAAAGTGTTCCTCCGGTATTCGGGAGTTGCATGATCTCATAGTCATAGGAACATGTATAGTTATGGAGAAAGCAATAGCAACAAACTAAACGATCATCGTGCTAAGCTAACAGATGGGTCAAGTCAATCACATCATTCTCTAATGAGGTGATCCCGTTAATCAAATGACAACTCATGTTTATGGTTAGGAAACATAACCATCATTGATTCAACGAGCTAGTCAAGTAGAGGCAAAATAGTGACACTCTGCTGGTCTATGTATTCACACATGTACTAAGTTTCCAGCTAATACAAGTCTAGGATGAATAATAAACATTTATCATGATATAAGTAAATATAAATAACAACTTTATTATTTCCTCTAGGGCATATTTCCTTCAACAATTGCTCCATATTACCAACATTATACCTCCTCTATATCCAATAGTACTTCATCTCTTCATACTATTGGGATACCCCACATATTGAGATAAAACTCGTACTTATTTTGTCCGAAGTCCACTCTGTGGAATATCATTATCTTTTCCAGGGGTCAAGTGTCCTCACAGGGTACTACCACCCTTGAAATGCTCAAATTCATCCATAGACCATATTTCTCATATCCTCGAAAATGGTCAAAATTTTCTTCATAGAGTAACTATTCATAAACTCAAAATCATTACCAACGATGCTAACTTTATTTATTCTAAAGTGATTACAATCTCCTACATTTCCATTACATGCCTCAACTCAACACCTCAATAAAGGAATTGTTCCCACTATTACTACTATATTTCTTTTTCAACTCAACTATTTCACACAAGCTTCCTTCTCTTTGGGACAATCTCTCGTAATGTGCCCAGCTTCATTACAACGAAAACATATTACTTCGGACAAGTCTCGAGGTGTCCTTGTGATTTCAATGCCTCCTTGGGTCCTCGGCTTCCTTTTTGGGCAACCGCTGAAGTAGTGCCCTGACTCCTTGCACAAGAATCAACTGATATGACTCAGGTCCTTCCTGGATTCCAATCTATTTATGTTCCTAGACTTTTCCATTCCAATCAGAGCTTCTATTTCCTATGGGTCATACTCTACTTCTTCCGTCGTGAATTCTATTAGGTCCCCATTCAGACAATTTTGGGAGATGTCTCCTTCTCCACATGAATAGCATGACTTGGTGTAGGCTTTAATTCTGTTTCCTTTGTGTGTGTCCTCAACATCTTCCTTCATCGCCGGTTCTTCTAAAATTTCCATGTGGGCTCCTTTCATTGCTTCCTTCTTCTGCTGGATGGTTCTTTGTACAATAGGGTAAATGTGACACTGAGTAGGGTAGTGGGTAGTCCCTTCACATAAGAAACAAGTAATCTGCCTAGTTGGGCATTCTTTAGCTGGGTGACTTTCTTCACAAGTAGGGCATTCAACCTTGTGTTCTTTATGGTTGTGTCCTATTTCTCCACAAAGCTTGCATGCACAAGGTTTCTTCATATCATTTCCATAAGGCTTCAATTATTGGGACACATGACGAGAGTTGAGCAGAGTCAACTTAAATTCTTCCCAAGTGGTTACTCCTTGCCATCCATTGATGGTTTGATACATCCTCCACCAAGTAGCAGCACCCCTTTCAAAGCATTGAAGAGCATGTTGGGCCATATCCTTTCTGGCTATAGTGTTATTCTTCATATGATCTTCCATGTTCTGAATCCATCGGTTTGTCTCCAATTGAGTCATCGGTCCAGAAAATATGAGTTCATATCCATTCATCCTCTATTGGGTCCATGGGTTTGGGGTAAGATAAGAGATATAGAGAGGGGTACACAATACAAACAATAGTTTTGAAAAGACAGATTTTAATTTGTGGCTGTCGGGAAAACATCAAACAAATGATAGCTCACAAACGTCGCATCTAACGTAGGTATATAACAGGGGTTTGGTCTTCTAAAGGTCAATAAATCTTCAAAGTCATCAAACTCTTGCAGTCATGTTCATGTCTCTGATGGCTTCTTCCGATCGTGCTTGTCCTTCTCGAGTTCTTTTGCCAGATCATTTCTGTTGACGCGAAGTCTCTCGTGACGTCCTATAATATTCTGGAGTTGTGTTCCAAACTTCTGGGTTTCAACATCCTTGGCTTGAACCTTGGTACTACTGTCCTTCAATTCCTGACGAATCTCCGGTATCTCGAGGTTTTTCTCCTCCCGATTGGCTACTTTCAGCTTTTGGTTCCAAAGTTCTTCACGAAAAGCTCCTTTTCAAATATGTCTTCCTGCAGGTCCATCGTAAACTTCTTGATGTAATACTCCAGATCCCGATGATACACCAACTAAGGTTAAAACTTCATCTTTTGCTGATAGGTGCTCCATTAGCCCCTTTTGTCATCCAATCCTTCCAAAGAAATGCATGCTTAACTCAGCATGGTGACAATAGCATAAGTGGCGATAACATCATGGATAGCCGTGTTTATGTCCTTGTCATTGCCATGAGCTATCATACCATAGTTGATATCTCCTGCCTTACGGTTTTCTTGACGGCCAAAAACTTGAGTCATGACGCTCCATGTTCCGGTCTTTCTCTGACACACCTTGATCTTAGGTATTGGCAGCTTCAATAGTCTGTCAAGTTCCATAAGGCTGGACCATAGGAAAAGTATTCGTAGTGTTGGATTTGGTTCAGGGTGAAGCTCTTCATATAAAATATGTAAGCCAGGGGTTCTTCAGTAAAGAAATTCAGAAGGGTACGAGAATAACTTAAGTGGATCCTATCAGAGCCTTTCAAGTCACTTCACTCTGGGAATTCTTCAGAGCCTTCAAATTTTCCGAGTCTTCGGAGTCTTCACCGTTGTAGTTTCCATTACTCTAATGCACGGTAAAATCCTCTTCATTCCGAAGTGGTCTTAGTTGTTCGATATCTTGTACTTCTTGGAGTGGTCTCATCAGTCGAATCTTCCCATGGTCAAAAGGGGAAAGGGGGTGTAGTCTAACTAAAAGGGAATATTTGATAAAGCTCTGCAAAGAAGAGAGTTAAAGATATTTTTGAAAATAAAGTTTTATAGAAAAACTTTCCTATGGGCTTGCCAGTTTCTAGGGGTCACGTCCTACAATCAACATGTGCTCTGCTACCATCTTGTAGCTACCTGACCCGAATGGATCAAGTCTCTGTGCTTAAGTGTCATCCCTGGATCGGTATGCTGACACACACAATACTCAAGGATTTATAACAGAGGTAAATCACATGTATAAAGTAATGTAAATACTATTACCTCAATCCATATAGCGGAAGTAAAAACAAAGTTGAGGATTCCCACCAACACCAACGGCAAATTTGAGTGTAGACATTGTAACCCTAATGTATCACTTACTCGTCGTAAGAATCCTGTAACATGAGACGTTGCAGCCATGCAGGTTAGTACATTGAATGTACTGGCAATTTCACACTATAGGTTAATGATGAATAATAGCTATCACTACATGCATATTTGGCTGGTGGAGGCTCTAAGTTTAATTTTGCATAAAGCTAATTTTTTTCCTACAACAAAGGAATAAATTTTATTTTAACTACAAAGTTTATGCCAATATTGAGAAGGTAACCCCAACTCAATCCCGAAATCATTAATAACCCAACAATTTCATTAAATAGAGTGATGAGATCAAATCAACAATTCAAGTACCAGATACTCAAGATGTCCATAACTAGGGACATGGCTAATCATGATTAGTTTGTACACTCTGTAGAGGTTTGCGCACTTTTCCCCACAAGACTCGATCTCCTCCATTGAATTTCTAGCACTGCATGATGTATGAGAAATGGATGACCGAGACACAGTCTTTCCGAAGAGGTCCCCTTAACTGATAGATAGGCTGGTAAACCTACAATCCCCTACATCTACTAACCTATCATGGAAAGGATTCCCACAACTTACTCAACTATGCCAGAGCCCATATTGGCATGTGGCTGCACACATAAGTTTCTAGCATGAATAATATTATGATCCCTTCGAGCCTGGGTGGCAAACCATAGGATGATCATAAGGATACCCCAAGATCTCCTTGGAATTCCCTAGGTGCCCACAAACCAATCCACCCAAATGTGTATTAAAGTAGCCACCTTAAGTTAATCATTAGTTAACAATAACTCTCACATCTTTCATGAATTATCTCAAACCAAACCACGTCTACGAGCATAGCATAGCAGTATAATCACAACGTAGTAAATACCCAGGGTTTTAATATAGGACAATAGATACTACCTCATCTACTACTTCCCAATACCCACATGTTAATCAAATCCTACTCATGCAAGGTTTGAGGCACTACTGGAATCAGCTTCTTTGCCGTCCGCCATGGCGGATGGCAAAGGCATGGATCACGGACGGCAAACTTCTTTGCCGTCCACCAATGGACGGCAAAATGTCCGGATGAACACCTGCCAGCAAAGGCCTTCTTTGCCATCCGCTTTTTGGAAATGGACGACAAAGGATTTTGCCGTCCGCCATCCGAGGCCAGCAGACGGGAAAGACAACGGGAGGCAGTGCGGTGGCGTGAGAGCCGTTAGGGGGTTAACGGTGTTCTCTGCCGTCTGCCAGCGGACGACAAAGAGTCAAAGCTCTTTGCCGTCCGCTGACAGACGGCAAAGAGCTCAGCTAGGCAGTACTGGGAAGCTGCCACGTGGCCAGCTATGCCGTTCGCTGGCAGACGGCAAAGTGATTTGAATCTTTGCCGTCCGCTGGCAGACGGTAAAGTGACCAAATAGGCAGCCAGTGTTCCCAGGTTGTACAGGTAGCTGCCACGTGTCCTCTCTGCTGTCTGCTAGCGGATGGGAAACAGGCTACATATCCCCTGTTTTTATTGGAATCCATTTAATTTCACAGGAATTCACACACAGATATACATATTTTTTTCACATGCACAGCAGACGTATGATGTATCCAACACATAGCTCCATCCATGACAACATACATACATACATAATAATAAACAGAGTTCCATCCATACATATTACAGTAACATCACAATGTTCATCCAACACATTGTTCCATGCATCCATATAACAAGTTCCACATTTTTTATTGATACAAACGAAAAAAAGAAAAGGGAAACAAGCACTCCATCCATGCAAGCTTCCATATAGTGAATTAAATCTGCAAAATGGGAAACAAGAAAGTTAGAAGAAGAAGACTAGAATCAGAAGAAGAAGAAGAAAATGAAGAAGAAGAAGAAGTAAGCATACTTAGGTAAAATGGAGCTAACATAGCTAATTGTGCCATTTTTGAGTGAACTAAGCATATTATGCCATTTTTGATATAACTTAGAGCTAACTTCATTTTGGAGAAGAAGAAGAAAATTAGAAGAAGAAGAAGACTAGAAGAAGAACTTCTTCTTTTCTTCTTCTTCTTGTTCTTCTTCTTATTTTCTTCCTATTCCTTCTTTTCTTCCTCTTCCTGGATTTTCTTCATCTTATTATGTCATTTGTGGACTAACTAGGCTAAATTATGTCATAAATGGACTAAAAACACTAAATAAGAAGAAAAATGCCATTTTTGAGCTTACCTAGCTAATTATGCCATTTTTTACCTAACTAAGCATTTTATGAGATATAACTTAGAGCTTACTTCATTTTGGAGAAGAAGAACAAAACTAGAAGAAGAAGAAGAAGACTACCTCTTCTTCTTCTTCTTCTTCTTCTTTTCTTCTTCTTCTTTTCTTCCTATTGCTTCTTTTCTTCCTCTTCCTTGATTTTATTCATCTTATTATGTCATTTGTGGACTAAATAGGCTAAATTATGTCATAAATGGACTAAATAGGCTAAATAAGAAGAAAAATTCCATTTTTGAGCTTACCTAGATAATTATGCCATTTTTTACTTAACTAAGCATAGTATGCCATTTTTGATATAACTTAGAGCTAACTCCATTTTGGAGCAGCAGAAGAAGAAAACTAGAAGAAGAAGAAGAAGAAGGAGAATAAGAAGAAGACTAGAAGAAGAAGAAGATCTTCTTCTTCTAGTCTTCTTCTTCTTCTTCTCCTTCTTCTTCTTCTCCTTTTTCTTCTTCTCTTCCTATTCCTTCTTTCCTTCCTCTTCCTTAATTTTCTTCACCTTATTATGTCATTTGTGGACTAAATAGGCTAAATTATGTCATAAATGGACTAAAAATGCTAAATAAGAAGAAAAATACCGTTATCACGGAGGTGTAGGAATGGTCTGGTCTGCGCCAGTGCCAGACGGAAGTGAAGGACTGGTCAGGGTTCCATCATTGGAAAAAGGAGTGGTCGATGCTTGTCGGGAGCCATGCTGCACCAAAGATCATTTCCAATAATGTCTTGTTAGCAAGTTCGCAAACTGAAATGTGAATAGTAGTAAGCACTATCGTGAGCAAGCAATTGCGTACATAAGCACTCATGCAAAAGAATCGAAGAAAAAATCTCAGAAAACTTCAAAAACAAGCAATTAACAATTGCGAACAGAAAACAATTTTTAACAGTACCAAAATTTGGTAGATTTGGTCTTATCAGAAAGTTTAGGTCAAGAGCTTCGATTTTCACAAAGAATCAACCCAATCGGAGTTACGAAACTTAAGTTATGATCAAAAGAAGTTTCTATATGAATCTAAACAAATTTCCAAATTTTAAAAAGTTGATGTCACATGTTCACTGGATAGGTGAAAACAAGATGAAACTATAGGCGCTGGTTTCATCTAATTTGGATGAACGAGTAAAAATTATGGCTATTTGAAAAATCATGGCCAAGCTATTTTACGGAAGAAAAATAGATACTGCTAAAAGAATTCTAGGTCTAATGTATAAATACATAGACTAATTGATAATCTAATTATTCTACCGTACTAGTCTAGAAATAATAAACTATGGGAGTATGAAAAGAAAAAAAAACGAAAAAGATATCTTTATAAGTAGAGAAAAGACGATTTCGGAGAGAGGAGACAACTTCCAGAAGTACCGTCGGAGAGGAGAAAAAATATTTTTCTTTAATGAATCTAGTCAAACCAAAATATTGATTTAACCTGAATCGGATGTTTTTTTAGCCTCTATAGGTCTATATCTATAGGTGGAAAAGAGGCTTAGGATTCTAAGGCTAGGCAATGTGAGACTAAATGTAGACGTAAAAATAGAAAAAAGCACAGGCCAAAGTGTTCGGCCGGCCGGCGCACGCGCGGTGCAGTTTTGTCTTTGAACTTTTTTCTTAAGAAAAAGAAATATTTCTGAAAATAGTATTTTTTCCAAGCATAACCGGAAAATAAATAAAAACAGTTACGGGCATGTCTGCTGACTATGTTGTGCCCATGGGCGATGGATAGTTATAGGCCGCACATGCAGTTTGTTTTTTAAGTAGAAACAGAAAAGGAAAAACTGAATAAAGAAAATAAAAGTAAAATCTTATATAGACATATTATATATCAAAATTTTCAGAAAAAGATTTTCTACAACATGATCATTTTTCTAGCATCAAATAAAATCCACAATGATTTAAATAAAGCAAACAGTGTGACTGTTGCAATAAAACCTCATAAAAATCATTTTAAAAATACCAAAATAATTTCAAATTTATTGCTCTCCATTTTTCTACTGTAGAGAATCATTTTACCCTAATTTCCGTATATTTTATTTTTTGAGAAAAATAATTTGAATAAAAACCAAATAACTCCAAATTCAAAATAATTTCAAAGAGACTTTCAGTTTGATTCTTTTAAACTTCCAACTCATATTTCATATGTTTTGAAGAATTCATTTAACTTCTCTCATGAAAATCATTGAGTTGCTTAAAGTTTCTGAATTTGAAATAGTTCCAAATGGAATTCAATCTTTTCAAAACCCTTTTCATTTATTTAGTTGGAAGAAGTCATGTCATCTTCTCTCTAGGGTTTTGTGATGAAATGAATTTGAATTCATGGAGATCATAAATGCCAGGTGAAAGTTTGGGAAAGTTCTTTTATTCCCTCTCATTTAACTTTCAAAAAGTTTCAAATTTTACTCAATTTCACACAAGAAACCACACCACAATCAAACAATCAATCGAAACTACTTATTTAATATAACATTCCAAAATTTAAAATTTTGGGATGTTACAACTTATTACTTCCCAATGCCTTCCCCTAGGCCCAAATAATGGTGAAGTGTCTTGTAGTCGATGTTCACATAACACCACTAGAGGAGAGACAACATACACACTACAAAAAAATACATTTCCGTGATGATACATGTTTGTCACAGTAGGTCACGTTTTCTGTCATGCATGTACATCCATGACGATTTTATGACATAATCAAGATAGTCATACCTGTGCTGTCGTAGAAGTGTTCCATGACATTACTAAAATTATCATCATAGAAGTGTCCACTTCCATGACGATAAATCACACGTCATAGAAGTGATGTCGTCAAGGGTGACCGACATGTGGCATCCACCGTAATGGGTCGCCGTTAAGCTATTGGGTTCCGGTTTGGATCCGATAACCAGTTAACAGCGCGGACCAATGAGGATTTTCCATGTGTAAAATTCTCATTGGCCTGCAGATCCACGTGTCGGCCCAGCGTTCGGACAGTTTTCATCCAGCGAATGGACAGAACGCGCCTATGATACGTCGACACGTGTCTCGGTCCAACAGTGGCCCATTCAGGTTAAAAGGCTGGGCCTGTCAAAATAAGCGGGCCGGCCCATTAGCGGCCTACTTGAGTCAGGCCCATTTACAAGCACGGCTCATACAAGTTACACAAAATCGGTCCATCAAAGGCCCATTCTAGATTTGACAATTTCCAGCCCATCGTCAGTTTAAGTCCGTTAACGGCCTGCTACATCCTTGGGCCCAATTACGGCCCGAGCTTCTTTCGGCCTGTTAGCAGCCCATCGTCAGTTCCAGCCCATTAACGGCCCGGAACGGCTTTCGGGCTTATCTCGGCCCATTCTGCAGTTGGGCCAATTCTAGCCCGCTGTGACTTTAGGCCTGTCATCGGCCCATTAGGTAAATGGGCCAACTCCTAGCCCATTTTGTCTCTCGGCCTGTTAACGGCCCACACAATAGGTGTGCCTTTGACTTTAGGTCCATTAGGGGGCCATGTTCCGCAGGGCATCATTTCAGCCTAATGCGACTTTCGGCCTGTTAAAAGCCTAGTTTGCAAATTTGGCCTTCTCTGTCCCATAGCACTTTCGCACTACTAGGGAAAACCCGAGTAGTAGCGCTTGAAATATGCATAGCAGTAGCGTTGGGTCCAGCGCTACCACTAAGGCACTACAACTAACTAGTAGCAGTAACGCTGGAAAGGGAGCACTACTGCTATACCTAGTTAGCAGTAGCGCTTGTTCTAAAAAGCGATGCTGCTAAATTTTCCTGTATTTTTAAAAATACAGCTTATTTTCATTGTGTGGTTTTATATACAGTACTTTCATCATATTATTTTATGACCATGATTACTTAATATATAATAGTGGGTGAAATGAACATGGAGTAGATTCAAGTGGAGGCAACAGGTGGTGCATGTTGAAAGTACTACTCTAATCCAAACTTGATCTAGTTTGGATTAGTAGTACTTTCGATGTGCACCACATGTTGGCTTCACTTGAATCTAATCCAGGTTCATTTCACCCACTATTATATATATAATAAGTAATCACGCTCATATAACAACTTAGCATCATGCATCACCGATCATAATAATAAATAACTCATCATTGGTATCATAATAACAAGTCATACTCATCATCATCGATCATACAACTTCTACTCGATACCACATCATCATCATAGTCATCTAACCAATCCTACTTAGTTGTTCTTAGCACAGGATCATGAGTATTATTAACTAGGACCTACTACCTTCTCTTAAGTAAAATAGCATAAAACAAGATAGGGTCCTGACTCTCAGTTATGGGGAATGGAGATTATCCCGTCTTCAATTCTTGCCTTTCACACAATGTTGCTTCCAAGTACGTTCTTACGACTGTCTATACATTTTTCCATTCTTTGATTTTCATGTCTCCACTTCTTTTAGAAATCCAATATGGAGAGGTGAGATCCATATGATTACCTGGCCGTATGCTCAAAACATCAAGGCGACCATTCTGATACATCAGATGAGGCACACAGTCATTCGGGATTTTCTGTTGAAAAACATAGTAATAGCTTCGTAGTTAGCAATGTAGTTAAGTTTTAAAAGAATTTATGCAAAAGATGCACGGATGTCGTAATACTAAAAAAAATCTTACCATGGAATCTCCATGGATGTCACCATAGTTCAACACGTGCACTAGTGGCACGTATTGACCATAATGTGGAGGAGTTTTATAATAGATATTGTAATTCTCAAGATCAGTACAAAATGCGACAAAATGATTTTTCTCCTGATAAGTTAACTCAGAGCCATCGATGTAGTAGGTTCTGTCTACCATATACCGCACATTGTTTGAACAATGAAAATAAGCTCTCAATGGAAATAAGCTGTCAACTATTTTTAAATGAACAATATAAATTAGTTAATAACTATGTTTGAGAAACTCACAAAGCGGTAGAATTGGAAGCGTATCAACAATGACCCAAATGTCCATGTTGTCTTGGTCGATGTCAGGATCACCAAGATCCATGGTGACAAGCATACCCTCATAAAAGCATACATTTTGCAAAGTGCTTCCCAATTTTTGCAACCAAAATGGGTTACGCTCTCAGAATTATACAGATTTACTTCAAAATCCACATCATGATGGGTCCTTAGGTGAATTTTCTTTGTTTCAAAATTTTCATGGTCTTCAAAATGCATCCTTTCCCAGACACAGCGTCTTGCATGGCATGGGATAAGCTACTCAAATTGTAAAACATGAAAATTACATGTTGAAATAGTTGAAGTCATGCTTAATTACGAAAAAAAACTTTTCGTTGTTGCGTACCGTTTCAACATCGAAGGTCTCCTGGAGCTTAATGTTGAAGCGCTGATCTTCGTCTAGGTGAGGCCTGTCGCACAGACCTCGGTCGTCTTTGCACCAGCTGCACTCCCCCGGGAGACTTTCATCGTCCGATGACAACATTTCCTACATTCATAATTCAAAGATTAAATTTGTACAATTCAATATATGTAACATAAAAATTAAATTAGATCATTATTATTCATCACAGTTGACTGTCGGTCTGCCGAGTCTATATGGTGGAGACTCTCCCTCACTGATTCCCCTCTGACATTTGCGACCGTCAGTGATGGTTGTTACTCCTCCTTCCCCTAGTGCATAAAAAAGGTCTAGCACAAGGAGAAGAAGGAGAAACGACCCCCACGACAACAGTCAGGATTCTTCGTCCTCTCTCATATATGGTGGATACACTCCCTCATAGAATTTTCGACCGTCGGTGATGGTCGTTATTCCTCCTGCCGGTAGTGCACAACAAAGGTCTAGCACAAGGAGAAGAAGGAAAAACGACCCCCACGACAACAGTCGGGCTTCTTCGTCCTCTCTCATATATGGTGGATACACTCCCTCACTGATTTTTCGACCTTCGGTGATGGAGCCTCGACAGACTTAAAGTCAACCCGAAATGTCGTTTAATTATTTTTTGAGAAAATCCAAGCCACTCGATATTTCCTACATATTCTAGCACAAGTCATGACAGAATTCACAGAAAAATCCGGCATGACCTTTGCTAAAAAAGGACATATCGAGCGCCTGAAATTTGCTGGAACGGAAATTAATTAACACTCCGGCAAAACATAGGCCACTATAGGAGGTGTAACCTGCAAACATGGCCGACCACTTTGGCAAGCACATATCCTATTTGAGCAACATAATATATACATGTTTATATCTACATCATATGGGAAAGCACATATCTAAATCGTAAAATAAATTAGTATTCAAATTAGCATTCATTCAATAAGCAAAACTAAATCATCTCTTTCGTCCGTACATCGTTGAATATTATCACTAATAGATCTCGAATAGTATCATACATATAACATCACTAATACAGCTAAAACCGTAGCAAATAACGGGTATCGGCGCGGGCGGTGGACACCCAAAGAGAAGGAACCATCACAGGATCATAGCTCCAGTGAGATCCCTGGAGAACCTCCCAAGTATTGGAGAACCTGCCCTCCAATGCAACCATGTAGCGACGGACGTGCTCGTCCTCCTCACTGACGTACCACCTCTACGGGGTCCTCAAGCCTCCGCACCGTCACTGGCCCACGCGACCGCCACCAAAGAAGGTTCGGGTCAACGACGAGCTGGCTCCTCACCAAGTTGCGCCCCCGAAAGGTAGCACCTCCCAATACCAGCCCGGCGGAGCCCAGTCCTGGACATGGCTCCTCACCAAGCCCAGGCCTCCTCCGCCGAGTCGACGACGAGGATGCGCGATAGGCATCGTCGACATCGATGTGGGAATAATTGCTTTAACTAAAAAATAACAAAAAATGTGACATCTAAAACACCTAAATTCTATTAACTACACCTAATTAAAAACCTACATTTTGAACATGATTCGATCATAACTAGGGTTCATACTACATTATTCTAAGATTAAACACCTAAAATACCTAAATTAAATTAAGAACATGGGGTGGCTGCTCTCACCTCGATCGAGGTCGGAGGGGGTCGGTGACGGGGACGACGGCGGGGATGATGCAGGGGCTCCTTCATTTCTGCAAAAACAAAATATAAACAAAAACATTATTATCATCATCTTAGGACTTAGTGAAACTCCATAAGCTACATTAAATTATTCTATTCAAATTTACTTTTAATTTTCTATTCTATTCAAATTTACCTATTCAAATTTTCTAAAAATTTCCTATTCTATTCAAAAGACCTACATTTACTTATTTTTTTCAATTTCATATTTTATTCTATTCAAATTTACTTATTCAAAATTTCTAAAAATTTCCTATTCTATTCAAAAGACCTACACGTACTTATTCATTTCAAATAACTTATTCAAATTTTCTAAAAACAAAATATACTAAAAACCTACATTTACTAAAAAGAAAAACCTACATTTAATAAAAACTAAAACCTATTTACAGAAAGGAGGAGGAGGAGGTGTGGGAGGAGGCCAGGAGGAGGGGAAGGAGGAGAAGAGAGCAGGAGGGGGAGGAGGTGAAAGGATCAAGAAGAAGTGTCTAGAGGGGGGTGATTAGACACTAAGTGCCAAAAGTTGCAGTTTTTAATATTCTTAAGTTTAAGTGGAGTTTAAGAACATGTTTAACAAACACAATACATATCAAGAAAGCATGCAATGAGTATATGAGCAGCGGAAAGTAAAGCATGCAACTTGCAAGAATGTAAGGAGAAGGGTTTGGAGTATTCAAACGCAATTGGAGACACGAATGTTTTTGTCGTGGTTCTGATAGGTGGTGCTATTGTACATCCACGTTGATGGATACTTCAACCCACGGAGGGTAACGGTTGTGCGAGTCCACGGAGGGCTCCACCCACGAAGGGTCCACGAAGAAGCAACCTTGTCTATTCCATCACGACCGTCGCCCACGAAGGACTTGCCTCACTAGCGGTAGATCTTCACGAAGTAGGCGATCTCCTTGCCCTTACAAACTCCTTGGTTCAACTCCACAATCTTGTTGGAGGCTCCCAAGTGACACCTAGCCAATCTAGGAGACACCACTCTCCAAGAGGTAACAAATGGTGTGTTGATGATGAACTCCTTGCTCTTGTGCTTCAACTGATAGTCTCCCCAACACTCAACTCTCTCTCACAGGATTTGGATTTGGTGGAAAGAATATTTGAGTGGAAAGCACCTTGGGGAAGGCTAGAGATCAAGATTCATATGGTTGGAATGGAATATCTTGACCTCAACACAAGTGTAGGTGGTTCTCTCTCAGAAAATGTGTATTGGAAGTGTAGGTATGTTCTGATGGCTCTCTCCACGAATGAAGAGTGGGTGGAGGGGTATATGTAGCCTCCACACAAAATCTAACCGTTACACTCAATTTACCAATCTCGGTAAGACCGAAGGGAAAAACTCGGTCGAACCGATTCAGTAAACCTAGTGACCGTTAGGGTTTTCGGTGGGACCGACTAGTTCAACTCGGTGGAACCGATGTGCTAGGGTTAGGGTAAAACCAAAACTCGGTTTGACCGATTACTCAAACTCGGTGGGACCGATTTGGGTAATAAGCAAAACAGAGAGTTGGCCAAGCAAACTCGGTGGGGCCGATTGCATATCTCGGTGGGACCGAAAATATTGCAACCGGTAACAGAGAGTTTGGAAGCCCATCTCAGTGAGACCAAACTGATTAGGGTTTCTGGCAGTGGCTATGTTAACTGAACTCGGTGGCTTCGGATAGAAAGAATCGGTGGGGCCGAGTTTGACTTTTGGTTTAGGTCATATGTGGATGTGGGAAGGTAGTTGAGGGTTTTGGAGCATATCACTAAGCACTTTGAGCAAGCAAGCCATTAAGCAACACCTCATCCCCTCTTGATAGTATTGGCTTTTCCTATAGACTCAATGTGATCTTGGATCACTAAAATAGAAAATGTAGAGTCTTGATCTTGAAGCTTGAGCCAATCCTTGTCCTTAGCATCTTGAAGGGGTTCCACATCCTCTAGTCCATGCCACTCCATTGTTGAACTTATCTGGAACATACTAGGTAAAAGTGTTAGTCCAACAAGAGATATGTTGACATTAATTACCAAAACCACCCAGGGAGAACTTGTGCTTTCAATCTCCCCCTTTTTGGTAATTGATGACAACATACATCAAAGCTTTAGATAAAGATATAGAGAATAGCAAGTAAAGCTTTGGAAAGACATGTAACATGCATAGGCTCCCCCTACATGTACGCAATCATGTGAATATTGAATATAGGAGCATGTGAATGCGTAAACATGACAGAGTAAGCAATGTGTTACATGTATCTTGGCTATATGCATCAGAGCAAATGATGTGAATGTGAGAAATGTACCTTCATGCTCATGAGTCCTTCTTGCAAACAGTATGTACATCAGCAAGGATTTCTCATTCACATGACTGAGATGCATATACTTACCTTGTGGTCTTGAGTTGGCTTAGGATGGGATGAACCTGCGGAAACAAGGTTAAGTAACACAGATACACCTACTAACCAGAGCAAAACAAGAGAAACCACATGAGAACCAAGACTGGGATGACATGTAGAGTGAGTACTAAGTACCACATTGTATATAGACATGTCCCCAAAGGTAAAGATATGCAATAAAATCAGAGATTTCCTTCCCTTAGATGTCTTGCTCCCCCTGAATCTGCATGGGATATTGGGAGAAGATAAGGAACAGAAAATCAGAGCAACAAAAAAAATAAACAACAGAGCTTGAGCTAAAGCAAGCAACCAAACATGTCTTTCCCCTCTTAAAGACATGTGACATCTCTCCTCTTGAACACCAAGCATCTGGGGTCTTTGATGATATTACTTTCTCCTAGTTGAGAAACTCTCTCCCCCTGAGTATTCTCTCTTTCTCCCCCTATAGGAAGGATTAAGCTTTGATGTGATCTCTCTCTCCCCCTTTGGCATCAATTTCCAAGAAGGGCTCTTCTGGACATGTGATACAAATGGGTTGGTCCTCGAGTCATAGAGCAAATCAGCATGTCTAATATGATGCTGGTAGAGGACAAGAATCATTGAGTGGAGCTGGAGCAAACAGAAATCAGGAATAAGTGGCAAGTTGGTTTTCCTGTGATGGAATCGGTGACTCCGAGTTGTGGGCTTTGGTTGCACCGAAAGATTTCGGTTGGGACGAAGAGAACAAACCGGTGTGACCGAGTTCATCAGAGTGAAACCAGTTGTCACCTCAGCTAACTAGACAAGTAAGATCTCACAAGGATATGCAAGGAATTAACTGAAAGATTTGCAATGAATTGGATGCAGAAAATGCAGAACAAAAAGGAAAGAAAAGAAACTAAAAGTTCTAGATGAAGTTTTTTTGAAAGGGGAAACAAATATGCAAATGCAAAAGCACGGAGAAACACTAGAGAACTTCATCTAGAAATGGTCGGTGACAAAGTCACCTATGTTAGAGTATATTGACTTAGGAGTCAAGTGAGAGCACTTGATCATAGGTCATACTCATCGTTTAAGCTCAAAATGGGGTTACCATTTTTTGTTTAAGCCTTTTGATGTATTCACATCTTGTCGAGTTGCTTTGACTCATGACTTGGAGTAAAGCTTCTCTAAGATGGAATAACATACCTTGGGTGGTGGTGTTGATCTTGTTCATGTAGTTGAACTTGTGTGGGTTGCTCAAGGTTGATGTAGTTCATCAAGGGTTGGGAGCACCACTTGGAGTTTGAGTTCATCTACCTACATGGGTTAGCTTTGCAAAGAAGAGCACTTGTGTATCCAAAATGACAATCATGAGACTCATCATGGAATTTTCCAAAGGATATGTTTGAATGGTTTCGTGCTTCCTTGTCTTCAACCACCATTGTGTAGAGACTTGGTGATGTAGAGATTGCTCAAGATGTGAGTGAGTTGCAATCTCATAGATTTAGATTCAACCAAGTACCTACATGGGTTAGATAACATGCAAGGTACAAATATATCCAAGACATATGAATAGCATCATAAGAGAAATATCGAGGATTAGTCATAGGCTCATGCCCCGCATGTATCAAATGGAGTTCCTACTCCAAGTTTGAAGCATCAATGATGTTCAATTCACCTCTCAACCTAAAAAACACTTTCTCATCAAGTGGTTTAGTGAATATATCCGCCAATTGCTTATCGGTGCGAACATGCTTAAGGTTAATGTCCCCCTTTGCAACATGATCTCGAATGAAATGATGATGAACTTCAATATGCTTAGTTCGAGAATGTTGCACGGGATTGTGAGCAATCTTAATAGCACTTTCATTGTCACATAGCAATGGAACATGTTTCACATATATCCCATAATCTTTAAGAGTTTGGGTCATCCAAAGTAATTGAGCGCAACATGAACCAGCGGCAATGTATTCCGCTTCGGCAGTGGATAAGGATACCGAGTTTTGTTTCTTGGAAGACCAAGACACAAGAGATCTACCAAGGAATTGACAAGTACCCGAAGTGGACTTTCTATCAACCTTGTCTCCGGCATAGTCCGAATCGGAGTAGCCAACAAGATCAAAAGAGGACCTCTTAGGATACCAAATGCCAAAATTTGGTGTATGGATTAGGTATCTCACTATCCTTTTCACAGCCTTAAGATGACATTCTTTGGGAGTAGCTTGATATCGTGCACACATGCACACACTTAGCATAATATCGGGACGAGAGGCACATAAATATAACAATGAACCAATCATAGAGCGATAAACCTTTTGATCAACCGGTTCACCATCTTTGGTCAAATCAAGATGTCCACTAGTAGGCATGGGTGTAGTCATACCTTTGCATTCTTGCATATTGAACTTCTTGAATAAGTCATTGGTGTACTTCGTTTGAGATACAAAGGTACCTTCCTTAGTTTTCTTGATTTGCAAACCGAGAAAGAATTTGAGTTCACTCATCATAGACATCTCAAACTTCTCCGACATTAGCTTTCCAAACTTCTTACTAAAATGAGGGTTAGTTGAACCAAATATGATATCATCAACATAAATTTGGCACACAAATAGTTCTCCGTTAACCCTTTTATTAAAAAGAGTAGAATCAATTTTACCAATTTCAAAGCTTTTTTCAATAAGGAACTTGGTCAAGGATTTATACCATGCTCTAGGAGCTTGTTTAAGACCATAAAGGGCTTTGTGAAGTTTGTAAACATGATTAGGTTTCCTAGGATTGACGAAGCCGGGAGGTTGCTTAACATAAACTTCCTCTTCGATTTTGCCATTTAGAAAAGCACTTTTAATGTCCATTTGGTACAAGGTGATATCATGGTGATTAGCATAAGCAAGTAAGATGCGAATGGACTCAAGTCTAGCAACGGGAGCATATGTCTCACCATAGTCCATACCTTCAACTTGTGTGTAGCCTTGGGCAACGAGACGTGCTTTGTTGCAAACCACTTGTCCATCTTCATCTTGCTTGTTGCGAAACACCCATTTGGTACCAATGATGTTGTGGTTGTTGTCGGGTTTCTCGACTAATGTCCACACTTGATTTCTCTCAAAGTTGTGTAGATCTTCATGCATAGCGTTTATCCAGTCCAGATCCTCCAATGCTTCTTCAACCTTCATAGGTTCATGCTAGAGATGAATGAGTAATGTTCACAAAAGTTAGCTAAACGAGTTTTAGAGCGAGTGATTCTCCCGGTTTGGATATCATTGTAGATTTGCTCGACGGGATGATCCTTAGCAATTCTTGCTCGAACTCATGAAAGCTTTTGCCTGGGTCGGGGTGGAACATCCTCTTCATCATGTTCTTCTTCTTGGCCTTCTTCATTGTTGACATTGTCGTTCTCTTGTCGTGGTGGAGAAGGAGGTTGTTGATGTTCATCTTGGTGCACTTCCTCATTTTCTTCATCTTGGCGTGTCCCACTTGTGGATGCTTCCATATCAACTCTTGGTTCACCTTGTCGTGAGGTAGAAGCTTCCATTTGGACGGACGAGGTACTCTCCTTCACTTCCGTTGGACGAATCTTGCCAATGGAAAAGTCTTGAATTGCGTTCGAAGGGTCTTTGTCTCCTACATCAATTGGCAATTGCTCCACTTGCGAGCCATTAGATTCATCAAACTTCACATCTACCATCTCTTCAACCTTTCGGGTGAAATTGTTGTAGACACAGTAAGTGTGAGAGTTTGAGCCATAACCAAGTAGGAAACCTTCATGAGATTTAGTAGCAAATTTAGAACGACGATGCTTATCAAGAATGTAGCACTTTGAGCCGAATACTCGAAAGTATCCAACTTGGGGTTTGTTACCGGTGAGGAGCTCGTATGCCGTCTTGCCTAGTAGCTTGTGAAGATACAAGCGATTTGTTGCATGACAAGCTGTCTCAACCGCTTCCGCCCAAAAGTGCTTTGGTGTTTTGTACTCATCAAGCATCGTTCTTGCCATCTGGATAAGAGTCCGGTTTTTCCTTTCAACAACTCCATTTTTGAGGTGTGTACGTAGCCGAGAACTTGTGTGAAATCCCTTCTTCGTTAAGAAAGGTGTCCACATTTGCGTTCTTGAACTCTGTTTCATTGTCGCTCCGAACCTTCTTGATCTTCACGTCAAACTGATTTTGGGCCTTCCTAGCGAAGTTTTTGAAGATCTTTTGGACCTGCGATTTGTCATCAAGAAAGAACACCCACGCAAATCTTGAAAAATCGTCAACTACGACTAGACCAAATGAGTTACCACCGAGACTCTTGTAGGCATTTGGACCAAAAAGATCCATGTGAAGTAGCTCGAGTGGTCTTCTTGTGGTCATGATGTTCTTCGCGCGATGACTTCCTCCAACTTGTTTCCCTGCTTGACAAGCACTACAAAGTCTATCCTTGTCAAATATGACATCTTTTATTCCAAGGATATGTTCACCTTTAATAAGCTTATCAAGATTTCGCATACCAACATGACCTAGTCTTCTATGCCACAACCAGCCTTTAGAAGATTTGGCAATTAAGCAAGTTTTAGGTTGAGCCTTTTTAGTGAAATCAACAATGTAAAGATCTCCTCTACGTATACCGGTAACGACCATTTTATGATTATCTCTACGAAACACTTGGCAGTCTACTTCAGTAAATAGGACATTGAAACTGAAATCAGCAAGTCTAGATACTGAAAGTAAGTTGTAGCCAAGAGATTCAACGAGCATGCTATTTTGTATGGAGCTATCATGTGAGATGGCCACCTTACCAAGGCCAGCCACCTTACCCTTTGAATTATCACCAAAAGTGACATACTTTCGAGGGCCATCATTTTCAGCAAGCTCACGGAACATGTCTTTATCTCCGGTCATATGATCAGTGCATCCACTATCAAGGACCCATTCCTTTCCTCCAGCCATGTAGCCGCGAAGATTGGCCATAAGACCAAAGTGTCTCATCGCATCATCGAGATCATAGTCACTATCATCATCATCATCCTCATCCGAGTATTCATGTTCAACATCATCTTGTGATTGATCAATTCCTAGAGAGGGCAATTCATTAGATAAATGATCATTTCTATAGTTATCTTTATGAACTCTAATAGCTCTGGAAATGATATTGCTAATGATTCCAATATCTCCTTTGGCACTCGTAAGATTAGTAAGCTCAAATAAGCAGTCACCAAATTTGGGATCAGTGGAACTCATCTTAATCAAGGCAATAGACTTATGGAGGATTTCATCTAGATCTTTCAAGGAATAATTAGGAAAGAGTTCCTCAAAAAATTCCATATGGTGTAGGCACACTTAAGAGTCGGCAAACATCCAATCAAGTTTCTAGGCAAGCCTCTAGTGATAAGATTAACAGTTCTAAGATTGCGAATCATGTCAATTGACTCATCAAGGGTAGGATGCATGGGATCAACATGAGGTGCACAAGGGCTAGCAATATACTTGCTCAAATGATAATCATTGAAAATCTCAAGCATTTCATTTTTCCACTCGTGAAAATATTCTCCATCAAGAATAGGTACTCTATGTCTAAGACTCCCCAAAGAAGACACATCCATCTTCCTCCTATGGTGTTTAAACCAAGGCAATGGAGACCAAGGCTCTGATACCAATTGAAAGGATCGAGAAGAAGTGTCTAGAGGGGGGGGGGTGATTAGACACTAAGTGCCAAAAGTTGTAGTTTTTAATATTCTTTAGTTTAAGTGGAGTTTAAGAACAAGTTTAACAAACACAATACATATCAAGCAAGCATCCAATGAGTATATGAGCATCGGAAAGTAAAGCATGCAACTTGCAAGAATGTAAGGAGAAGGGTTTGGAGTATTCAAACGCAATTGGAGACACAGATGTTTTTGTCGTGGTTCCGATATGTGGTGCTATCGTACATCCACGTTGATGGAGACTTCAACCCACGGAGGGTAACGGTTGCGCGAGTCCACGAAGGGCTCCACCCACGAAGGGTCCACGAAGAAGCAACCTTGTCTATTCCATCACGGACGTCGCCCACGAAGGACTTGCCTCACTAGCGGTAGATCTCCACAATCTTGTTGGAGGCTCCCAAGTGACACCTAGCCAATCTAGGAGACACCACTCTCCAAGAGGTAACAAGTGGTGTGTTGATGATGAACTCCTTGCTCTTGTGCTTCAAATGATAGTCTCCCCAACACTCAACTCTCTCTCACAGGATTTGGATTTGGTGGAAAGAAGATTTGAGTGGAAAGCACCTTGAGATCAAGATTCATATGGTTGGAATGGAATATCTTGACCTCAACACAAGTGTATGTGGTTCTCTCTCAGAAAATGTGTATTGGAAGTGTAGGTATGTTCTGATGGCTCTCTCCACGAATGAAGAGTGGGTGGAGGGGTATATATAGCCTCCACACAAAATCTAACCGTTACACTCAATTTACCAATCTCGGTAAGACCAAAGGGAAAAACTCAGTCAGACCGATTTAGTAAACCTAGTGACCGTTAGGGTTTTTGGTGGGACCGACTAGTTCAACTCGGTGGAACCGATGTGCTAGGGTTAGGGTAAAACCAAAACTCGGTTTGACCGATTACTCAAACTCGGTGGGACCGATTTGGGTAATAGGCAAAACAGAGAGTTGGCCAAGCAACCTCGGTGGGGCCGATTGCATATCTCGGTGGGACCAAAAATATGTTGGAAATATGCCCTAGAGGCAATAATAAAATGGTTATTATTATATTTCTTTGTTCATGATAATTGTCTATTGTTCATGCTATAATTGTGTTATCCGGAAATCGTAATACATGTGTGAATACATAGACCACAACACATCCCTAGTGAGCCTCTAGTTGACTAGCTCGTTGATCAAAAGATAGTCATGGTTTCCTGACTATGGACATTGGATGTCATTGATAACAAGATCACATCATTAGGAGAATGATGTGATGGACAAGACCCAATCCTAAGCATAGCTCAAAGATCATGTAGTTCGTTTGCTGTAGCTTTTCCGAATGTCAAGTATCATTTCCTTAGACCATGAGATTATGCAACTCCTGGATACCGTAGGAGTGCTTTGGGTGTGCCAAACGTCACAACGTAACTGGGTGACTATAAAGGTACACTACAGGTATCTCCGAAAGTGTCTGTTGGGTTGGCACGAATCGAGACTGGGATTTGTCACTCCGTATGACGGAGAGGTATCTCTGGCCCACTCGTTAATGCATCATCATAATGAGCTCAATGTGACCAAGTGGTTGATCACGGGATCATGCATTACGGCACGAGTAAAGTGACTTGCCGGTAATGACATTGAACGAGGTATTGGGATACCGACGATCGAGTCTTGGGCAAGTAACGTACCGATTGACAAAGGGAATTGTATACGGATTGATTGAATCCTCGACATCGTGGTTCATCCGATGAGATCATCGTGGAGCATGTGGGAGCCAACATGGGTATCCAGATCCCGCTGTTGGTTATTGACCGGAGAGGCGTCTCGGTCAGGTCTGCATGTCTCCCGAACCCGTAGGGTCTACACACTTAAGGTTCGGTGACGCTAGGGTTGTAGAGATATTAGTATGCAGTAACCCGAAAGTTGTTCGGAGTCCCGGATGAGATCCTGGACGTCACGAGGAGTTCCGGAATGGTCCGGAGGTAAAGATTTATATATAGGAAGTCTAGTTTCGGCCATCGGGAAGGTTTCGGGGGTCGCCGGTATTGTACCGGGACCACCGGAAGGGTCCCGGGGGTCCACCGGGTGGGGCCACCTATCCCGGAGGGCCCCATGGGCTGAAGTGGGAGGGGAACCAGCCCCTGGTGGGCTGGTGCACCTCCCCTTGGGCCTCCCCTGCGCCTAGGGTTGGGAAACCCTAGGGGTGGGGGCACCCCCCACTTGGCTTGGGGGGGAAGCCACCCCTTGGCCGCCGGGCTGCCGCCACCCCAAGGCCCCTATAGAAATAGGGGGGAGGGAGGGCAGCCGCACCCTTGCTCTTGGCGCCTCCCTCTCCCTCCGTAACACCTCTCCTCCCCGCTTGCGCTTGGCGAAGCCCTGCCGGGATCCTGCTGCATCCACCACCATGCCGTCGTGCTGCTGGATCTTCATCAACCTCTCCTTCCCCATTGCTGGATCAAGAAGGAGGAGACGTCTTCCCAACCGTACATGTGTTGAACGCGGAGGTGCTGTCCGTTCGGCACTTGGTCATCGGTGATTTGGATCACGACAAGTACAACTCCATTAACCCCGTTCTCTTGAATGCTTCCACACGCGATCTACAAGGGTATGTAGATGCACTCCTCTCTCCCCCGTTGCTAGATGACTCCATAGATTGATCTTGGTGATGCGTAGAAAATTTTAAAATTATGCTACGTTCCCCAACAGTGGCATCATGAGCTAGGTCTATGCGTAGTTTCTATGCACGAGTAGAACACAAAGCAGTTGTGGTGTTCGATATTGTCAATTTGCTTGCCGTTACTAGTCTTATCTTGATTCGGCGGCATCGTGGGATGAAGCGGCCCAGACCGACCTTACACGTACGCTTACGTGAGACTGGTTCCACCGATTGACATGCACTAGTTGCATAAGGTGGCTGGCGGGTGTCTGTCTCTCCCACTTTAGTCGGATCGGATTCGATGAACAGGGTCCTTATGAAGGGTAAATAGAAATTGGCAATTCACGTTGTGGTTTTGGCGTAGGTAAGAAACGTTCTTGCTAGAAACCTATAGCAGCCACGTAAAAACTTGCAACAACAATTAGAGGACGTCTAACTTGTTTTTGCAGCAAGTGTTTTGTGATGTGATATGGCCAAAGGATGTGATGAATGATATATGTGATGTATGAGATGATCATGTTCTTGTAATAGGAATCACGACTTGCATGTCGATGAGTATGACAACCGGCTGGAGCCATAGGAGTTGTCTTAATTTATTTGTGACCTGCATGTCAACATATAACGTCATGTAATTACTTTACTTTATTGCTAAATCGCTAGCCTTAGTAGTAGAAGTAATAGATGACGAGACAACTTCAAGAAGACACAATGATGGAGATCATGGTGTCATGCCGGTGACAACGATGATCATGGAGCCCCAAAGATGGAGATCAAAAGGAGCAAATGATATTGGCCATATCATGTCACTATTTGATTGCATGTGATGTTTATCATGTTTTACATCTTATTTGCTTAGAACGACGGTAGCTTAAATAAGATGATCCCTCGTGATAATTTCAAGAAAGTGTTCCCCCTAACTGTGCACCGTTGTGAAGGTTCGTTGTTTTGAAGCACCACGTGATGATCGGGTGTGATAGATTCTAACGTTCGAATACAACGGGTGTAAGCCAGATTTACACACGCAATACACTTAGGTTGACTTGAAGAGCCTAGCATGTACAGACATGGCCTCGGAACACAGAAGACCGAAAGGTCGAGCATGAGTCGTATAGAAGATACGATCAACATAAAGATGTTCACCGATGTTGACTAGTCCGTCTCACGTGATGATCGGACACGGCCTAGTTAACTCGGATCATGTTTCACTTAGATGACTGGAGGGATGTCTATCTGAGTGGGAGTTCATTGTATAATTTGATTAGATGAACTTAATTATCATGAACTTAGTCTAAAATCTTTACAATATGTCTTGTAGATCAAATGGCCCACATTGTCCTCAATTTCAACGCGTTCCTAGAGAAAACCAAGCTGAAAGACAATGGCAGCAACTATACGGACTGGGTCCGGAACCTGAGGATCATCCTCATAGCTGCAAATAAAGATTATGTCCTAGAAGCACCGCTAGGTGACGCACCTGTCCCAGAGAACCAAGACGTTATGAACGCTTGGCTGTCACGTGCTGATGATTACTCCCTCATTCAGTACGGCATGCTTTACAGCTTAGAACCGGGGCTCCAAAAGCTTTTTGAGAGACACGGAGCATATGAGATGTTCGAAGAGCTGAAAATGGTTTTTCAAGCTCATGCCCGGGTCGAGAGATATGAAGTCTCCGACAAGTTCTTCAGCTGTAAGATGGAGGAAAATAGTTCTGTCAGTGAGCACATACTCAAAATGTCTGGGTTGCATAACCGCTTGACTCAGCTGGGAGTTAATCTCCCGGATGACGCAGTCATTGACAGAATCCTTCAGTCGCTTCCACCAAGCTACAAGAGCTTTGTGATGAACTTTAATATGCAGGGGATGGAAAAGACCATTCCTGAGGTATATTCAATGCTGAAATCAGCAGAGGTGGAAATCAAAAAGGAACATCAAGTGTTGATGGTGAATAAAACCACTAAGTTCAAGAAAGGCAAGGGTAAGAAGAACTTCAAGAAGGACGGCAAGGGAGTTGCCGCGCCCGGTAAGCAAGCTGTCGGGAAGAAGCCAAAGAATGGACCCAAGCCTGAGACTAAGTGTTTTTATTGCAAGGGAAGTGGTCGCTTGAAGCGGAACTGCCCCAAATACTTAGCGGACAAGAAGGCCGGCAACACTAAAGGTATATGTGATATACATGTAATTGATGTGTACCTTACCAGTACTCGTAGTAGCTCCTGGGTATTTGATACCGGTGCGATTGCTCACATTTGTAACTCAAAGCAGGAGCTGCGGAATAAACGAAGACTGGTGAAGGACGAGGTGACGATGCGCGTCGGGAATGGTTCCAAGGTCGATGTGATCGCCGTCGGCACGCTGCCTCTACATTTACCTACGTGATTAGTTTTAAACCTCAATAATTGTTATTTAGTGCCAGCTTTGAGCATGAACATTGTATCAGGATCTCATTTAATTCGAGATGGCTACTCATTTAAATCCGATAATAATGGTTGTTCTATTTATATGAGAGATATGTTTTATGGTCATGCTCCGTTGGTGAATGGTTTATTCTTAATGAATCTCGAGCGTAATGTTACACATATTCATAGTGTGAATACCAAAAGATGTAAGGTTGATAATGATAGTCCCACATACTTGTGGCACTGCCGCCTTGGTCACATAGGTGTCAAACGCATGAAGAAGCTCCATGAAGATGGACTTTTAGAGTCTCTTGATTACGAATCATTTGACATGTGCGAACCATGCCTCATGGGTAAAATGACCAAGACTCCGTTCTCAGGAACAATGGAGCGAGCAACCAACTTATTGGAAACCATAAATACCGATGTGTGCAGTCCAATGAGTGTTGAGGCTCGCGGTGGCTATCGTTATGTTCTCACCCTCACTAATGACTTGAGTAGATATGGGTATGTCTACTTAATGAAACACAAGTCTGAGACCTTCGAAAAGTTCAAGGAATTTCAGAGTGAGGTTGAGAATCAACATGACAGGAAAATCAAGTTCTTGCGATCAGATCGTGGGGGAGAATACTTGAGTCACGAATTTGGCACACACTTAAGAAAATGTGGAATAGTTTCACAACTCACGCCGCCTGGAACACCTCAGTGTAATGGTGTGTCCGAACGTCGTAATCGCACTCTATTAGATATGGTGTTGTCCGTTCGGCACTTGGTCATCGGTGATTTGGATCACGACGAGTACGACTCCATCAATCCCATTCTCTTGAACGCTTCCACACGCTATCTACAAGGGTATGTAGATGCACTCCCCTCTCCCTCGTTGCTAGATGACTCCATAGATTGATCTTGGTGATGCGTAGAAAATTTTAAAATTCTGCTACGTTCCCCAACAAAGTATTGCAACAGGTAACAGAGAGTTTGCAAGCCCATCTCGGTGAGACCGAGATCCCATCGGTGAGACCGAACTGATTAGGGTTTCTGGCAGTGGCTATGTTAACTGAACTCGGTGGCTCTGGATAGAAAGAATCGGTGGGGCCGAGTTTGACTTTTGGTTTAGGTCATATGTGGATGTGGGAAGGTAGTTGAGGGTTTTGGAGCATATCACTAAGTACTTTGAGCAAGCAAGCCATTAAGCAACACCTCATCCCCTCTTTATAGTATTGGCTTTTCCTATAGACTCAATGTGATCTTGGATCACTAAAATAGATAATGTAGAGTCTTGATCTTGAAGCTTGAGCCAATCCTTGTCCTTAGCATCTTGAAGGGGTTCCACATCCTCTAGTCCATGCCACTCCATTGTTGAACTTATCTGGAACATACTAGGTAAAAGTGTTAGTCCAACAAGAGATATGTTGACATTAATTACCAAAACCACCCAGGGAGCACTTGCGCTTTCAGGAGGAGAGAGGAGGGAGGAGGAGGGAGGGAGGAGGAGAGAGCAGGAGAGGGAGGAGGGAGGAGGAGGAGGGGCCGCCGGAGAGGAAGGAGGAGGAGGGGGCCACCGACGGAGAGCAAGGAGGAGGAGGGGGCCGCCGACGATGGAGAAGGAGGAGGAGGAGGAGGGAGGGATCGACCTTGGGGTGGAGGAGGAGGAGGACGGCGACGGCGGTAGAGGCGACAGAGAGGCGATGGAGGCGACAGCGAGTGTGAGGGGGAGAGTGAGAGGACGCACGGGCCGATTAATTTGTATAAGGGCCCTTAGTGGTAGCGCTTGTCCGTAAAAAGAGCTACTGCTAAAATCTATAGCAGTAGCGCTTTCTGAAGAAAAGCACTACTGCTAAAATCAATAGCAGTAGTGCTCTCTGTATAAAGCGCTACTGCTAACGCTAAGCATGTAATTTTTTTCAAAAATACATTGGTCATCAATTTTCTTTTTGTGTAGAATCTAAATTGTCAATAGGAATCTTCTCCGGTTTAAGAACCGATGAAGAATCCTATTCCGGCCACAGGTCCTACACATAGAGTTCAATGAAGACCAAGTGGTTGTGATGGTTTGAGAAGCACCATATTTAAGGTGGTAAAAATTATGTTCACGGAGCGAGGTGGGACTAAACTTTGGTCTTATTAGGAGGGGACTGGATATATCAGTAGCGCTGGTAAGGGAAAAAGCGTTGTTGCTAAGATCAATAGTAGTAGCACTTTTTCCCCATGAGCGCTACTAGTATCCCTAGCATACCTGGAACGGTCTGTCAGTTTTAGTAGTAGCGTGTTTTCCATTTCCAGCGCTACTGCTATGCCCATAGTAGCAGCGCTTGTAGATTAACAGCGCTACTACTAAGTAGCAGCAGTGTTTACTCTTTTCCAGCGCTACTACTATGCTACTGTGTATAAGCATTTTCCTAGTAATGTCGGCCTCTTACTGGCCCGTAAAGTAAAAGGGCCGAGACAAAATTCACATGTATTTCCGCCTGCTAGAGGCCTGTGGGCCATTTCCATTTATACGGCCCTATCAAGCTTTTGGCTTGTTAACGGCCTGCTAAGAGCCATTGTTACGGTGGGCCACATCATTATCCACTCAATATTATTTTGACTAGCCCAATTAAGGCCCGCTTTGAGTACACATGTTTGTTCGTTTGTATGGCGTCCAGGAGATGTTTGGGCGTGTTGGCCCCTGTTTCAATGATATAGCATATTCAAGAATTATCCTACTCTATACTATCGCCTCTAAAAAAATACACTACACAACAAAAAGACTAAGGCATAGAAACATAGAATAATCCTACACTATACAATAAAGAAATTACGGCCGAATATACAATACTGCAGGTTGCTGCTAACGCGACATTACGATCAGGGACCCTTCGACGAAACTGTGTGCGATGCCATAATCGCAAACGTTGGTGTAAAAACCCGTCAAAAAAGGTGCAAAACATTTGCGATGGAGGATGCATCAAACACGGTTCAGATTTTAGTTGCATGTGCGATGCAGGGCATATGGTTCAGCTCAATTAACTGTTCGCGATGAGGAGGAACAAAAGAAACGCGCAGCCACACTAGTACAGCGAGCTCATAAACAAACGGTTTTTAACCCCTTTCCGCGAGGCATTTTGGAACCGTCGCCAAGTGAGTGTGGGCAATAGGGGGTCCTTCCCACACGACCCAGAAATCGCCGGGGATATGCCCTCCTGGCACACTGGCTCAGCAAAATGAGAACGTGTGCGACCGGAGATCGCTGAAATACAGAAATACATACAGTAGAGCTAAAAAATACAATTATACGACAAAATTGTTTCTGGTCGCAAGTACATTCCACATAGTCGCTCCAAGGAAAACGTTTCCGTTCACAGGTACATCACAAAAAAAATTCCCGTTAAATTGTTTGCATTGTTGAATGTATCATACACGGTCCGTAGAAGAAACTGTGCGGCAAAGGCTCTCCATCACACACAGTTTTTATGTGGTAAACGTTTGCGCAAGGTGGCCTTACGCAAACAGTTTTCAAGAGAAAGTCATGTGTGATTGTTCATTGATCCAACACGGTTTGTTCCTAGAAACTGTGTGTGTTGCCTGAGGTCATCGCCCATGGTATTTTTTCGACAACCGTTTTCAATAGCAAAACCCAATTAGCAGGCTAATTATCCGATTATTCATAATCCATTTATTAATCTAATTGACATTTCATATTAAGCACACAATATATTTCATTTTCATAATTGAAATACATCAGAGTACAACATCATATAGCTTCAGCACTCAGCTACCCCATTACACAACTACACCAGGACCAAGTTTCACATGCAACATCTATAACCTTTCGAAATTAGCATCATAGATGGTACATAGACAAATGTATCTCATCTGGAAAACTGCTGAAGCAGAAGGCGGATATTGAGCATTCATTGATGTCGAAGATCTTTGTAACTTTAGGCCAGTGCTAGTGGATGATTGACCGTCCATCCTTCATCTTCTTCAGGAACACTTCAATATTGAACCGTGGGTGTTGTATGAATACCTTCCTCACCTCCTGACCATACAGGTGGTTTGAGAGGTAATCATCAGTGAACTACTTTGGAAAGGCCTGAAAACAAGGATGTGCATAAATATCTTCTCTATATTGGAAATGGGGCAAAGGAATAAAAAAGGCAAGGTATAATAATCAGTACCATCCTGTAGTGAACTGATGTCTTCTCCATTGTGCAGACAAAGATCTTGTTGTTTTTTTGTCACTAATTTCTTTATCCTAACAATCTTTCTGAGTTTCTTGACTTGACTGATATTCATGGACAACTCATTTCCCCATATGCAAAAAGGTCGAACAGTGGGTCAAAACCTTTGACAGCAGGACCTACATGTGCAAGACTAAATTGTTAAAAACCTAAATATTGGAATGGTTCCTGCAATTGCACAATAATGTGCTATTAGACAACGGACCATGCAAGTGATAACCTCGATTGTAAACCTCGGTGCTTCCCAATTTTCCCCGCAACACATATAAGGTAGTTAGTCATCAGGTTAAGTAAGGGTTCACATGCTATCAGTAAAATATGTTGATGAAAAATAAGCACATTGCAGATTCATCAGATTAATTCAAGCCACATGGAAAACTCATTTATCCAAACCAAGCATTATTAATAACTAGGAAATATAGCACTTGTATATGTTTCTCATGCATTAAGTGCAACCAAATTCGATTTATTCCTCACATGCACAACAATACAAAATTCTACCCACGACAATTGGACATCACATTGCAGAATTGAACCAAGCAGTTAACTAAACACCACAGCAAATGAACCAACATTAACTGAGCAACTCATTGCACAATATAACATACTCCTAATAGAAGATCAGACAGTTAACAAAACAGTTAACTACAGCCAATTATAGCAATTGTATTTGTTTCTCATGTATTTACTACAACCAAATTCAATTTATTCCTCACAACGTATACAATAACAGAATGCACCCACAACTATTGAACATCGTGTTGCAGAATTGAACCAAACAGTTAACTAAACACCACAACACAAATGAACCAAATGTTAACTAAGCACCACATTGCATAATGTATAACCAAACCAAGCATGCTTGACAACTTGGCAATATAGCAATTGTATTTGTTTCTCATGTATTTTGTAAAGATAAATTCAATTTATTTCTCACATGGAAGACAATACAAAATTATAGCCTGAAGAATTGAATATCACATTTGCAGAATTGAACCAAACTGTTAACTGATGACGACAACAAATTAACAAAACAGTTAATAAGTGAGCACCAAACTGCATGACATATAGAACATATACACTAGAGTAAGAGATTACATGGTAAAATTAGATATCACAATTCACTAGAATTTGTGAAGGAAAGGTAGGAGCAGCACACACAACGGGTAAACCAAGCATGCTTAGCCGGCGTAGCTAGCAAATGGCAAGGTGCTCCTTCAAGATCTGGGGGTCGACACGAATGGCAGCCATCGCGACCTCATCCGCATATGCGGCCGTGATTTGATTCTCCTATGACAAATGCTCCTTGAGGTCCTGGCTATACTGCGTGCACCATGGTTTAGGCCGACGCTTATTTGGTGGAGGGGTCGATGATTTGGGTGGAAGGTGTCACGCTCGCGCCGGCGATCGGGTCATGTGGGATATGGAAGGAGGAGGAGGATGGGGGTTGGGTGTGGATTACCTGCCTGGATAGGCGAGGCCGAGCAGCGTGAATGAGGGTCGCCGGCAAGGAGGTGACGGCGCTGCAAGCAAGGAGTGAAGGTTTCAACTTTGAAAAGAAGGCGGAAACAGGGGAAATGTGGCTTTTGGTAAGGGGGAGGGGCGGGGAGGTAGATATTTCTACGGAAGCCAAAAATTTGGAATCGCTTCAGCCAAAAAACTGGTGTGCAAAGTGTCATCAGATACGGTCCCTTATTCAGACACGGTCCGAAGATATTTTGTGTTGCATCTCACACGATTGGTTATAATGAACTGTGTGGGATCTACTTGATTTTCCATCTCGATTTGAATTACATAATGGGGTCACAGCGGCCATGGACGGTGTTTCAGTTGCTAGAACTTTTATCTGTAGTGAACATGCAACTATACGTGTGTCGTCCAAAAAATTGGAATTATTCAGGGTTTGTTTGGACATTTTTATTCATTAACTAGGTTTTCTAGGCATTTTATGCGCATAATTCAAATTTGAACTACATGCACATGCTCCAGTGCATATAAACTGGTTGAAAAATCAAATACATGTCCTTGGTTGCATGCTTAGGTCCCATGCAAGAAATGGGAATGAATTTCAAACACCCTGCCACCGTCAGTCAGTCGCACATATTGAGATACCTGCTTTTTAAATTCTAGTAAATCCAAAACTCGTCTGAAATTCATGAAACTTGGCATGCTATCATGGAGCGGCATCAACATGTCGTGGTAAATTTTTTGTCCCATTTGGGGCAGGTTTGGGTATAAGCTTCTCACAAACCAGCGCTTCTCACAACAAGCGTGATGGTTTCGGTAGGGAACGTGCCACCTTTGGGGACGCAAACGATATCCGTTGCCTCTCATTGCTTTCATATTTTTTCGAGTGTCAACATAGAACAACAAGAGTGTTGTGTTCAATTTTGGAATTTTTCGGGGTTCATTTGGACATTTTTATACATTAACTGGGTTTTCCAGGCATTTTATGTGCATAATTCAAATTTGAACTACATGCACATAAACTGGTTGAAAAATCAAATATGTGTCCTTGGGTGCATGCTTAGGTCCCATGCAAGAAATGGGAATGAATTTCAAACACCCTGCCACCGTCAGTCGGCCGCACATATTGAGATACCTAGTTATTAAATTCTAGTAAATCCAAAACTCATCTGAAATTCATGAAACATGGCATGCTATCATGGAGCGGCATCAACATGCTGTGGTAAAACTTTTGTCCCATTTGGGGCAGGTTTGGGTATAAGCTTCTCACAAACCAGCGCTTCTCACAACAAGCGTGACAGTTTCGGTAGGGAATGTACCACCTTTGGGGACGAAACGATATCTGTTGCCTCTTATTGCTTTCAAATTTTTTTGAGTGTCAACATAGAACAACAAGAGTGTTGTGTTCAATTTTGGAATTTTTGGGGTTCGTTTGGACATTTTTATACATTAACTGGGTTTTCCAGGCATTTTATGTGCGTAATTCAAATTTGAACTACATGCACATTCTCCAGTGCATATAAACTAGTTGAAAAATGAAATATGTGTCCTTGGGTGCATGCTTATGTCCTATGCAAGAAATGGGAATGAATTTCAAACACCCTACCACCGTCACTCGGCCGCAAACATTGAGATACCTGTTTTTTAAATTCTAGTAAATCCAAAACTCATCTAAAATTCATGAAACTTGGCATGCTATCATGGAGCGGCATCAACATGCCATGGTAAAAAATTTGTCAACTTCCCCAGGTTTAATTCGGTTTCCCTATTTTAATTTGGGTTTTAAATATAAAAGCACTCATCGCAAACGTTTTTGTTAGAGCACCCGTATGCAAACCGACAGCTTCCCCAGGAAGCCAAGGGAAAATGTGCCGAGAAGGATTTGTGCAGCTCTTGATCGCAAACGTTTTAGATAGAACACCCATATGCAAAGTGAGAGTAGTGCATGATTTGTGCATCCCTTCAATGCAAACGGTTGTTTTGGATGACCCGTGTGCAACCACGTACAAATAATTATTGGGTATGTTGCCATTTGTCAAACTGGAAAGATTTACATTTGTAGATCTAGTAACGTTGCCATTTGTCAATCCTTGTAACACTGCGATTTGTCAAAATATGCAGCTAGAAATCATTAGCACTATCTAATTTTTGCAACTAAAATTCAGTAATTAAGTATAGATTTCATTCATAGATTAAGCAGTCGTTCTTAATTTATACAAACAGTTCAACTCGATAGCTGAACCGACCAAACTTCTCCCCAATTGTTTTCAACCATGTACTGAAATAGCTAGTTCAACTATATATACTAGCTAATTTTAAGTACGTTGTACAGTTTGACCACACATCTATAGTCAGATAAACTGAACAAAATTGCCCCTAAATACTACTACTACCACTACCACGGAGGGGCTTTATGCTACTTCCGGCAACCTCTCCTCTGCCGAGCGCGCTCACCCCCTTAGTAAGAGGCAGAGGAGGAGGAGGATCCTACCGACGATCTAGACAAATGCAATACGGTGCCTGTCAGTGCTGCACGTTCAGTGAAGCTCGCCAGCTCGAAAGCCCAGTGCCGCTCCAGACATTCTCTCTCGAAGCGACCGAACTTCTCGTAGATCTCCTGATTCCTCGCCTCTGCATCGGCGTGTGCTGCAGCCACGGCTGCGGTAAGGCTCTTTGCGTGCTCGACAAGGCGCTCCTCATCCTCTCGCAGGAACTTGATGTAGCGCGCAAGGTCGCTGACGCACGTGCGGGCCTCCACCTCTGCCTCCCGCCTTCAGGCCGTGGCGGTAGAGCGGGTGATAATCCCGTCAGCCGACGGTGGGCTGGCGGCCATGGCGGCCGACGACGGGGTGGCGGCCACGACCACCACCTCCCGCCTTCTGGCCACGGCAGCGGGGCGGGAGATGGCCCTGGCTTTCGACGATGGTGTGGCGGCAACGGTGCCCGGCAACAGCTGCTGACGGGCAGCGGTGACGGAGCGTGTGGTGGGTGTTCCGCGCACACCCAACAGGGACGCCGCGCGCACTACACTACGATGGGGACTGCACCGCCCCCGCAGTGTAGCCTCCCAGCTGGAGCTGTCCTCTGATGACGATGGAGTGGATGAGCGACGACGATGGACCTGTGCCATTAGCGATTGTGGGGGAAGCAGACGAGATAAGCTATAGGGAGGGAGGGGAAAATGCGACGCAGGACTTGCCGACCGTGAGGGTTTTTATAGCAGGCCGGTAAGCATTGTGATTTTAGGGGATTTCACCGAGTCGGGCGAGAAGCTTGCGCGGGAACCCGCGAGGTTGTGCGGGAACGGGCTCACCGACAATTCATTGGCGCTACCGTTTGGCCATGTCGGGACCCCGATTCTAAGTCACACTGATCTAGCATGTAACACCTCATATCACTTTGCGGCCTCATGCACGGTATTCCCACGGGTGTCGCCTTACCATGGCCCGGGACCGTTTGCGCCTTTTGGCTCACATATATGATAGTATCGCTAGCATCCATATGACAGAGAACCCGGGCCGACATGGCTAGTCGTGAACCCAAAGCGGCACTAACCTATGGGGACATGCATACATGATTCACATCGAGCATGTCGGTCAGCAGCGTGTGAATCCGGCCTGTAGCACTGGGCTAACAGGACTCCGGGGAACCCGGGCTGTAGCAGGTTAGGCAGGACTCCGAATGTCACCGCATGACATTTCCCCGAGGGGACAGACACAGGAATGAAGCGAAACACATGCCGGCTAGTCAAATGTCCTGAGTAGTAGTGCTGGGCTATCAGGACTCCGGTGAACCGGGCTGTAGCGGACTACTACGGCTCAAGGAAGCACTAGACTACATTTCCCCATAAGAGAGGCTGCCAAGGATAAGCAGCTAGATTGTCGGACCCCACACATAGCAATACACATCACACGTACGCATAACATGCAAGTATGTGCTGTACAACATGGCATCACAACATAACACAAACTCATATAGATAAAGGCCCAGAAGAGCCACATAGCATTAAATACAAACAGGGGTCACATGACCCATCATTCAGAGCATACAAGCAACGGAAGCATTACATGTCTGAGTACAGACAACTACAAAAGAAAAAGGCTGAGAAGCCTGACTATCTACAAGTCCCTCCCAAGGGAACAAGATCATAGCTGAGGTAACAAGCTACTCGTCGAAGTCCAAGCGGTACTACTAGTGAGACAGATGTCTCACCCGCAAAACATAAATAAAGGAAATGTGAGTACAAAGGTACTCAGCAAGACTTACATCAGATCCTATCATACATGCATTTGTATCAAGAAGGTAATGTGGGGTTTAGTTGCAGCAGGCCAGCTTTGACTCAGTGGCTATCCTGTTCTACGACAACGAGAAACTTCTTTGAGGTGAGGCAGCGCAGACGAGTCCACTAATCACCACATCAATACACCACTATGGATTCATCCCTGTCTCTCTACGAGAAGGCCATCCATAGCACTCACACTTGTGTTGATCATTTTAGAGTATCCACTTTAAGTTGTCTATGTACCACGTAAGCATCCAAGAAGTCCATAACTGAGGACACGGCTATTCGAATAGATCATGAAAACCCTGCAGGGGTGTACTTCTTCACACACGCTCTCACCACTTATCACCATACACACGTCATGTATCTCGGCAACCTTCAAGTGGAAGCCTGGCGAGGGTGTCGGCCACGACCTGACTAACCACACAAGACTCTAGTCCAGGTTTATCGCCTATTCGAGTTCCATCCGCAAGGAGATCCGGCCGGGGTTTCGCTCACGGCCCCAAACGATGTGTACAGGGTTCACGAGCCCACCATCCGGGTGCCACTCGGTACACCGGGCCACGTGTGCCTAGTCTGTCCCAAGTCCACCCTGCCAGGTGCCACTCGGTAGAAAAATAGCACTACCTACAAACACCAGAAACTATTTGCAACTCCTGGACAGAGATCAAGTTGGCTAATAAGTCGAGAGGGGTCGAGTTACCGGAACCCAATGTGTGGTAGTAGCTAGTCCTTGGACAACATACACAGAACTCAGTTCTTAGGGACGGTTCCAGTGAGACAACCCACCATGTACTCCTACATGGCCTCTCATCGCTACCTTTACCAAATCGTGTTCACACGCTTAACTCTCAACATCCGAACATAGCACTGTACTCTAATTCATTCCCAATGAATCAGACCTGACATACTCTAAGCAGTAGCAGGCAAAGCATGGTAGGAACACAACATGGCTCAATCAACTCCTAAACATGCTAGTGGGTTTTAACTATTTACTATGGCAATGACAGGTCATGCAGAGGAATGGGTTCAACTACCGCAACATAAAGTAGCCGTTGAATCGTTGTTGTCCTAATGCAATAAATGAGAGTAGGAGCGAGAGAGTAGGATTGTATCGGAATGAACAAGGGGGTTTGCTTGCCTGGTAGATCAACAGGGGGCACTCCTCCACTGACAGGTACTCTGGATCGGTCTCCGGAGCAGGACCTATCGAGAAGGAACAGTGTCGAAAATCAAGCACAAGCATATGCAACAATATGATGCATGAACATGGCATGAGTATGTGATGTTGTTTGAGTTAATGCATCTAACCATTCATTTGCATGAAGTCCATTTGAACTAAGGGTTCAAATGCAACTCCAAATTAAGCTCTTAAATATGCCATTTATATGTTTTCATATATACAGCATGTATAGGTTGGTTTGTCATGCATGAAAATGGTACAGATGGATAGATTGAATTTTTCTGATCATTTTTCATATGTAAATTATTTCAATCTGGGCTACGGTTGAATTTCTATGAATTTTTGAAGTTTATATCATTTTTTTGGAATTTCCTGATTTATTTTAAAACCAGAAAATGATATATTGCGTCAGCACTACGTTAGCATGACGTAAGCGAGTCAACGGGGCTGACCAGGTCAAACCTGATGTGTGGGGTCCACACGTCAGTGTCACAGTTAGTTAACAGGGTTAGTTAGTTATTAAGCTAATGCTAAACTAAAATTAACAGGGCCGGGCCCCACATGTCAGTGACCACGGGAGGTCAAGCCTCCTGGTCAGCGGGGTCAAAACACGGTCAATCCCGCCGGCGTTTAGCCGCCGGCGAGGCAGAACGCGGCGGAGGGCACGAGATTCGCCTACTGGCGAAAATTTGGACGGCGGAGGCCACGGGCGAGGAGCCAGAGCTTGTCCGCGTCTTCTGGGGCAAGTGGGAGAGGCAGGGATGACCGCAGCTCGCCGGAATCGAGCTTGAGGCGGCAGCCGGAGCACGGCTACGGGCAAGAGCTGGCTGCGGGGCACGGGAAGGCCACCCGAGGGGCTCTGCGGCACCCTCGTGGCACCAGGAGCACGACTGGGTGCCTCGGGGCGGCTGGCTCGGGTTCTAGCCATGGTGGCTCCATGATCGGTGGCGAGGAGCTACGGCCGTGGTGAGGAGAAGGAGCTACGGCGCGAGAACGGAGGAACGGGAAGAGGGGAACGGAGCAGAAGCTCACTGCGGACTCGACGGGCTTGACGGCGAGCTCAGGGACGCACTGGAGACGGCGGGGCGGCGATGGGGATCCACGGCGGCCGGAGGCGAAGATGGCGACGGCGACGGCTCCACGGGGCTCTCCGGCTTGCGTAGCTCAGCGGAGAGCTTCAGAGCGAGGAGCCGGAGCTCCTGCGCGTGTCGGAGAGGCAAGGGGGAGGCGGTGGCTACGGCAATGGCGAGTGGCGGCGACGGCAGCGTTCGGTCGTGCGCGGGAGAGAGACCAGGGGAGGGGGGAGTGAGGGAGAGAGAGAGAGAGGGGAAAAGATCCAGGGGTGCGTGGCGACGTCTGATCGCGACGAGGAGGAGCCAGGCAGGCAGCTGCGTGCCGACGTGCACAGCGTCGGGCACCGCTTCCTCTCTTCCTACTGGCAAGAGGAGGAAGACAGCTCTGCCCCTGGTGGGCTGGGCCAGAACAGAAACAGGCCGGCCAGAGGCGCCAGGTAAGCCAGGTGAGGTTTTTCCCTTTTGTTTCTTTTTTCTATTTTCTGTCATTTTTTTGACTTAGTAATAATACTAAATCATTTTATTTACTTCTGTCAAATTTTGCAGGGACCTAAGGGATTAATCCAAAGCCCCTCACCAAAATTCAGAATTTTTGAACATATATTATATATACTAGTCGTGGACCCGTGCATTCGCACGGGCACATTTATAATCATGATAATGTTTATAGTCAAAAATCAATGTGAACCACACACATAAACCTGCATATGAGTACTATTGTTTTTTCTTATGAGGATATTAGATAATAACTAAAAAAATTACAAAAAAGGAAAACTAAAAAGGAAAAAAGACTCTTCTTATGCCAATGAGATGTTGATCGGAAGTACATACACATTTTATTAATTTGGAAAATGATGATGCAAAAAAAAGACAATATTTACTTTGTTCTGAAAATTATAGAGTAATCCATGAGAATGTTCGCAATACACATCATACACTTCAAATGTCGATTAGAAAGGACATGCATGACACACGTATATCAACTAACATTTTTGGAAAAAAATCTAAGATATTGGATTATAACATTATAAAATAGAACAAATGCCAGATATAGTAGGTCAAATTAATATATACATATGTATTTAATATCATGCATAAATTTTATAGAAGTGGCCAGGCCAATATAATACTTGCACGTGCAAAAAAGGCTAGCTGTACTACAAAAGCAAGCTTCATAGATCCTGACTCATGTATTGATCGTCCATGATTTAGCGTATTAAGCTGTCACAATACAATATACTAATAAACAAATAGAAGAATGGTCATGTGAAGTAACATCTACATACCGGTAAGAATATTCGGCAGTGTTACCTTATCCATTGAGGATTGCCATAGGACTTGTTTGAAGCTGATACAATCAAGAGCGGTAGAAGATAGAAAGAAAAGGTCTAAGAACTAAATAAATATGCAGAGAAGCAAAATACATCACAGTGGCTTCGGCCTACAACATTGAAAACCATGAACCATTAACTGAACATATGTTATCAGTTGTGCTATAAATTTTATTAAACAACTAATCCGCACACACTGGAATTTGATTAGTACAAAAACAAATTAAGAAATAGAGGTGGTAAGAAATATATGTGTCAAATTTGCTCATTTAGTACAGAAAAGTCAAATATTTGATCTCAGCAAAAGCAAGACGATACTCTCCGGCTTTGTGAAACTAGGAATTGTTTTCTCATGTATGTTTGCGATACTGTGGTATAGCTTTAGAGTTCATTAAATCAGGAAATTAGAGAAGATGCAATCATGCTTGAACAATTGCCCTAATAATATGTTTGTTGTTCTCATTGGGGAGGATGTAGATCGAGCCGCCGAATACACTACTTATTTCCTTATAGAAAGGGTGTCACCTTTTATACATGTAACTATTTGAAGTGTGTTTTAAAAACACAAATTCCAGGTGGTGGAGCGATTTCATTTCCGTTTATGTAATTGTTTTCTTGTATCCTAATATATCTTGAAACATATATGGTAATGCAAGTTGAAACTCCGAACTATAGGACATTAATATTTTTATGTGACATATTGTACTAAATGAATGCTACCAGTAAAATGTGCAGGTAAACTTCTCTAACTTTCACTGTTAAAAAGTTTTCAAAATGGTCGAGTGGTAATACATAATAACGTAGTATTTTGATTAAAAATAGATTTGTGATCTCATAAGTTTATAATGCTTGGTGAACATCTATTTTATGAATATCAAATAAATTATTTTCTAAATATCAAAGTAAATTATTTATTGTTCCTATGGGTTTTCAAAACATCTTTAAATCTTTGAACCTTGTTTTATTCCATAGTTACAAATTAACCTATCATCGAACTTCACCTAAGAATGTATGTATAGACAATGTGTTCATGTGTACCATCTCAAACTGGCAGAATTGGCGAACCCACCATGAAATAATTTTGATTATGTTGTTCCTCATGAAACTAACAAATGTATAAGTGTTTAACATGATTCAGGTGTTGTAAGATGAAAAGAAGGCGGCAACCGAGTATTGGTTAAGAAATTAGGTGTGGCCTACTACCATGCATGAAAACGTTCACTAAGTTACGTATCAACAGTTCAAACACATAGATGAGTTTAGACCCAAGTCCTATTTAAGTGACAATCCGTAAATGCATATCCCTGGAAACAACTGCCGGTAAACCATGTGTTTTACGTACATATATGCCAGGAGCAAATAATTCAAACCATTTACACATGATATGTATGCATGCACTCTAGAAAAAAAATCAGTAGAAGTAATGCAAACATAATGTGTTTTATTCCATAATCCGAATTTCAAAACATTGCAATAAGACAAACCTCCAGATGGTGAAGCACTTGCATGCATGACTGAGATTACCAATTATTGTTATGCAGATCGCAATTAACTTTCAAATTTCAAAATCTAAGCACTGCCATGCATAGCATGCAAAAAAGTAGTAAATATTCAGTCATTGGATGTTGGTGTAGACCTGATCATATTTCATCGCTAGACAATTAATTTACCATTGAGAGCACGCTATTGAATCGATCAAGTTATTTTTGACCGTACGTAGACTCCATGCACATATACACGCTTGCGTGATTAGGCATGTTACAAGCATGGCAATCAAATCGTGTGTACGTGTATGTGTGTTTCCGTGGAATAGATGAAGCGATTGGCTCGTACATGCTCGTCTCCAAGTAGAATAGATCCAGCAGTCTGCTAGGTTTTGTAACTGACCGTATTTTACCGTAAACCCATCTTCTCGTATGCGAGTATTGCGAGAAACCACTCGACCGGCTGTATCTGTAACATTGAGTTTTCCGATCAGCGCTTCCATCGTCCTCCAGTCATCCACCATCTCCTCGCCCTTGAGGTCGCCCCAACAAATCAAGTGAAGCATGTACCTGCCCTTGCATCGGCGCCGTGCACGGCTATCCAGCCGCCCTAGCTCACGATGGAAGAGCCAGCATGCAGCCCCGCATGGGAGGCCATCTAGTCTAGGCTGTAGCTCTTCCTCAAGGCTGTCCAGTATTGAACTTCAAAGTTTAGGATGGCATGGAGAGGACAGCGCAAGTGTTTCTTGACGGTGCTAGGGTTTCTTCATGGGAGATAATGTTTGCAGGTCAAAGGAAGTTAGGTTAGAATTTTTTTTGACTATGGAATCTAAGGTTAGAGTTTGTCATTACAATGTTTTGTACGTCAAAGTCAGCATATTAAACTCGGACCATTATAACTGGCTCCCGAGGATTGACGGTTAGTATTTTATCTATTTTGATTTTTGACACTTAATTAATAACGTGGGTTCTTGGAACAGATCGGGAGTTTTTTTTGAAGGAACATATGGGATTGTTAGATTGATTAAAATAAAAGTTATATAAAATCATTTTTATTGAGGATTTCACCAGTCAATCTACACCGTAATAATTCGGTTCCACCGGATGTACGGCTCGTATTTACTGATTAACGTGGGAATTTCTTGGGAGTCCATAATTATTAGAAGTATAGATATAGATAGATAGCAAATATATATCCAAAGCAATTAATTACTGGATTAATTCCAAATGCCCAAAATAAATACTTATGAGCTCCTGAAAATGTTGGTTTGATTTTTATCTCTGTCCAATATTTTCATAGAGCAACATGAGCATTTTCTTGGAACTTTTTGGAGCAATTTTTTTATTTGGGTCATTTCCAGAATGATTCTGAGGGTTTCCCCATTTCAAATTTCAAAGAAATTTAAACATGATGCAAACATGAAGGCTAGCCTAGGTCATACCAGAACAAGGGATGTGACAACTCGCCCCCACTCGAAAGAATCTCGTCCCAAGATTCAGGGGTCGGCGGAAAGAAAGTGGGGTACTCAAGTCGAAGACGATCTTCATGCTCCCAGATAGCTTCTCTCTCGGAATGATGAGACCACTGAACCTTGAGAAATTTGATGTTATGACGTCGAGTGACACGCTCTGCTTGATCCAGAATGCGGACGGGGTACTCTCGATAAGTGAGGTTATCTTGGAGATCAAGCGTTTCGTGGTCCACTCCGCGGATGGGATCCGAGAAGCAACGCCTGAGTTGAGAGACGTGGAAGACATCATGAACTCGAGAAAGATGTGGGGGTAGTTCCAACTGGTAGGCAACCTCTCCTCGTTTAGCGAGAATGAGAAAGGGACCAATATAACGAGGAGCCAACTTGCCCTTGATACCGAAATGATGGGTACCCTTCAAAGGAGTAACCCGAAGGTAAGCTTTGTCGCCAACTTCATAAGCCACTTCCTTATGACTACGGTCATACTGGCTCTTTTCACGAGGTTGGGCTGTTTTCAAATTCTCTCGAATGATGCGAACTTGCTCTTCTACCTCCTGGATCATATCCGGTCCAAAGAATTGTCTTTCACCGGTTTCTGACCAGTTCAAAGGTGTTCGACATCTTCTTCCATATAGAACCTCAAAAGGAGCTTTCTTGAGGCTGGATTGGTAGCTATTGTTATAAGCAAACTCGGCGAAGGGAAGACACTTCTCCCAATCCATACCGAATGAGATAACACAAGCTCTAAGCATGTCTTCAAGAATTTGGTTGACCCTTTCCACCTGACCACTTGATTGAGGGTGGAAAGCGGTACTGAAAGGAAAGATGGGTGCCCATGGCAGTTTGGAAACTCTCCCAAAAATGAGAAGTGAAAAGACTACCACGGTCTGAATTGATCTCTAGTGGAACACCATGAAGTGACACTATTCGAGAAATATATAAGTCAGCAAACTGACTAGCAGTGATACTCTCTCGAATAGGTAGGAAGTGAGCCACTTTGGAAAGACGATCAATGACTACGAAGATAGCATTATTCCCTCTCTTGGTCCTGGGAAAGCCGGTGATGAAGTCCATACCAACTTTATCCCATTTCCACTCGGGAATAGCTAAAGGCTGAAGGGTGCCAGCAGGCCTTTGATGTTCTGCCTTAACGCGACGACAAACGTCACAGTTAGCAATGAACCAGCGATTTCTCTCTTCATCCTAGTCCACCAGAACCTCTGGCGTAGGTCCTGATACATTTTAGTACTACCGGGTTGAATCGTGAGAGGAGATTCATGTGCCTCCTTAAGGATTAGTTGACGAAGATGCTGCTTCTTGGGGACCACCAGGCGATTCCCGAAGAAAACAACACCTCGATCATCTATAGAGAAACTACCAGCAATGCCCTTGGCAATGTTTCTCTTGATCCGGGTAATCCCCGTATCATGCTTCTGGGCTTCTATGATATGATCCACAAGAGTAGGTTTCGCCACCAAGGTAGAAAGGAGTCTGTGAGGAGCAATGTGAAGGTTGAGCTTACATAATTCCTCATGGAGAAGTGGTTGGCCCTGTTGCAACATGAGATTGTTGCAATAGGACTTACGACTTAGTGCATCAGCCATGACATTCCCCTTGCCTGGGGTGTAGGTAATTCCTAAGTCATAATCTGAGATCAACTCCAACCAACGTCTTTGCCTAAGGTTCAAATCTCGTTGGGTGAAGATATACTTGAGACTCTGGTGATCGGTGTAAATCTCGCAACACTTACCAAGAAGGTAATGTCGCCAGGTCTTAAGTGCATAGACTACGGCTGCAAGCTCTAGATCATGTGTAGGATAATTCTCTTCATGTGGATGCAACTGTCGAGATGCATAGGCAATCACATGGCGATCTTGCATAAGAATGCAACCTAGTCCCTGTTGTGAGGCGTCGCAGTAGATAACAAAGTCTTTAGTGAAATCCGGTGGCACAAGTATGGGAGCGGAAGTCAGGCGTCTTTTCAATTCCTGAAAACTGTACTCACACTGCGGGGACCACTCAAACTTTTTATCTTTCTTGAGAAGTTCCGTGAGAGGTTTGGCCACTTTGGAGAAGTTCTCAACAAAGCGTCCAGAGTAACTGGCTAGGCCAAGGAAACTCCTAACTTGCTTAACCGTTTCAGGTGGAGTCCAATCAAGAACGGCCTGAACTCTCTCGGGATTGACAGCAATGCCCTTACTAGATATCACGTGGCCGAGATAGGTCACTTCTGGCAACCAAAATTCGCACTTGGAGAACTTGGCATAAAGGCGGTGCTCTCTGAGTTTCTCTAACACAAGTCTAAGATGTTTGGCATGCTCTTCCTCGTTCTTCGAGTAAATAAGAATATCATCGAGGTAAACCATGACGAACTTATCTATGTACTCCATGAAGATCGAGTTCATCAAGCGAGAGAATGTAGCTGGAGCATTAGTTAGACCAAAGGACAGGACGGTGTACTCGTACTGGCGATAATGAGTGACAAAAGCCGTCTTAGGAATGTCCTCATTTCGAATCTTGATTTGGTGGTAGCCTAACCTCAAATCCATCTTGGAAAAGACTGAGGATCCAACGAGCTGATCATATAGGTCGTTGATCCTGGGGAGCGGATACTTGTTCTTTATCGTGACGAAATTAACGGGACGATAATCTACAACCATCCGATCCGTACCATGCTTATTCTTGATGAAGAGGACGGGGCAAGCCCAGGGAGAAGAACTAGGACGGATGAAACCCTTTTGCAAGGATTCATCGAGTTGTCTCTTAAGCTCAGCTAGTTCTAAGGGTGCCATCTTGTAAGGTCTCCTAGAGATTGGAGCGGTTCCTGGGATAAGATCTATGACAAACTCTACATCTCTGTCAGGTGGAATACCTGGCAGTTCCTCTGGAAAGACTTCCGGAAAGTCACGGACTACCGGGATATCTTCAAGGTCAGGAAGAGGGTTGGCATTAAGAGAATAGAGTTGGCGCTTTGCAACTCTAGTGGAGACAGTGACTATCTTGCCAGATGGATGTGTAAGCTGAACAGACATGGTGAAACAATCAATCTTGGCATGATGAGCTGTCATCCAGTCCATACCCAAGATGATGTTAATATCTGAAGACTTGAGGGCTACAAGTGATGCAAGGAATACAAGTCTGTCAACAAGGATTTCATTACCATGGCTTATTCTGGTCATTTGCCATCTAGACCCTGAAGTTTGGATTTCAAGTGGAGTTGGCATATCACAAAATGACATGTCATGCAAACGAGCATAGCCTTCAGAGATGAAGGAGTGAGATGCTCCGGTATCGAACAGAACCGGAGCTGGATGACAGTTGACAAGGAGTGTACCAAGAACGACATCTGGATCATCATGAGCATCTTTAGCCGAGACGTGATGCACACATCCACGTTTAGTGGGAGCTGACTTGACACTGATCATCTTGCGTGATGGCTTACCACGGCCAACAGACTTCTCAGGCTGGGGTGGAGCATAGTTGGTTTGAGAGCAGTCACGTGCATAGTGTCCTGGCTCTCCGCATGTGAAACAAGTCCCTGAAGTAGAACGTGGACCTGCTTTGACAAGCGGTCTACCAATAGGCCTGGGTGGAGCATGTAACTGAATTGGGTAAGGTGCCACACAAGAAGGCCTCGGTGTATAACCGGGTGGAAGAGCGGAGTTCGGAACCCAAATCCGGCGCTTCTGCGAAGTAGAACCGGGGGAAGAACCCAAATCCCGGGTGTGCTTACGAGACTCCTCGTAAGTGAGTTGAGCTGTCTCTGCATTAATGGCCTTGTTCACAAGAGCCTTGAATGTATTGCAATGATGCAAGTGGAGATCACGACGCAACTTGGAGTTGAGACCCTTCCGGAACCTAGCCTGCTTCTTGGCGTCCGTGGACACCTCTTCTGTAGCATAGCGGACGAGGTTCTTAAACTCTCTACTGTAATCATCAACAGTCATCTTATCCTGGGTGAAACTACAGAACTCTTCTCTCTTGCGGTCAATGAGAGCCAGAGGGATGTGATGCTCATGAAAAGCCTCAGTGAAATCTCTCCAGGTGGGTATCTGGCCAACTGGAAGCATAGCCTCATAGTTCTGCCACCAAATACTAGCAGGACCTTCCAGGTGATATGCAGCATAGGTGACCTTGTCACCTTCAGCTACGTTCGCAGAACGTAGCTTGTGTGTAATACTACGGAGCTAGTCATCTGCATCGAGTGGTTCAATGGAATGATGGAAGGTAGGTGGTTTCAGACCAATGAAATCATAGATGGTCGCTGACTCTTTGTGCTGATGGGAGGTGTTCTCCTCAATAAGTGCTAACAAGCGGTTAGACTCTCGCTTGTTCTTCTCCATCTCTAACATCAACTCTGCCAACGAAGGCTGGTCGGGAGGATCCTCATCCCTACCATCTCCATGGTTCCAGCTACGAGCAACAGAACTTCGGTTAACTGACGACATCCTAAAGAACCAACCAAGGAAACAAAGGATGGATTCAGCATCATCATAAGGATGTAGAATATAGTACGAGGAAAATACTATCTCTTGAACTCCTAGGACAATTCCGGTAGCATAACGGCAGTAAAATGCTCAAAATGAGACATCCTACAAATGATGGGGTAGCACCAAACTCAACATCATCACTCAAGGTTCTGAGATATTACTAAACAGACTACACCGGAGGTACTCGAACTGGGATATGGCTCAGATCAACCAATCCTTAGAGACTACGGAGTAGTAACACATGATCCTGATAGACGGAAGAGAAAGCCTAGTTCCTTAACCCCGTAGGAAAGATACGATGACTCAGATCAGAAGGCATGAGGTATAAGGAGTAAAAAGAGCCTTATGTTCCCTTCCACAATCAATTCCCCTATATAGCTAAAGAATTTCTAGACTCAACTTCGACCAGGTTGGCTTGGTAATCCTACAGGAAGTCAGGCTCTGATACCAAAGCTGTCGGGACCCCGATTCTAAGTCACACCAATCTAGCATGTAACACCTCATATCACTTTGCAGCCTCACGCACGGTATTCCCACGGGTGTCGCCTTACCATGGCCCGGGACCGTTTGCGCCTTTTGGCTCACGTATATGATAGTATCGCTAGCATCCATATGACAGAGAACCCGGGCCGACATGGCTAGTCGTGAACCCAAAGCGGCACTAACCTATGGGGATAGGCATACATGATTCACATCGAGCATGTCGGTCAGCAACGTGTAAATCTGGGCTATAGCACTGGGCTAACAGGACTCCAGGGAACCTGGGCTGTAGCAGGCTAGGCAGGACTCCGAATATCACCACATGACATTTTCCCGAGGGGACAGACACAAGAACAAAGCGAAACACATGCCGGCCAGTCAAGTGTCCTGAGCAGTAGTGTTGGGCTATCAGGACTCCGGTGAACCGGGCTGTAGCGGACTACTATGGCTCAAGGAAGCACTAGACTACATTTCCCCATAAGAGAGGCTACCAAGGATAAACAGCTAGATTGTCGGACCCCACACATAGCAATACACCTCACACGTATGCATAACATTCAAGTATGTGTTGTACAACATGGCATGACAACATAACGCAACTCATATAGATAAAGGCCCAGAAGAGCCACATAACATTAAATACAAATAGGGGTCACATGACCCATCATTCAGAGCATACAAGCAATGGAAGCATTACATGTTTGAGTACAGACAACTACAAAAGAAAAAGGCTGAGAAGCCTGACTATCTACAAGTCCCTCCCAAGGCAACAAGATCGTAGCTGAGGTAACAAACTACTCGTCGAAGTCCAAGCGGTACTACTAGTGAGACACATGTCTCACCTGCAAAACATAAATAAAGAAAACGTGAGTACAAAGGTACTCAGCAAGACTTACATCAGATCCTATAATACATGCATTTGTATCAAGAAGGTAATGTGGGGTTTAGTTGCAGCAAGCCAGCTTTGACTCAGTGGCTATCCTGTTCTACGACAACGAGAAACTTCTTTGAGGTGAGGCAGCGCACACGAGTCCACTAATCACCACATCAATACACCACTATGGATTCATCCCCGTCTCTCTACAGGAAGGCCATCCATAGCACTCACACTTGTCTTGAGCATTTTAGAGTATCCACTTTAAGTTGTCTATGTACCACGTAAGCATCCAAGAAGTCCATAACCGAGGACACGGCTATTCGAATAGATCATGAAAACCCTGCAGGGGTGTACTTCTTCACACACGCTCGCACCACTTATCACCATATACACGTCATGTATCTCGGCAACCTTCAAGCGGAAGCCTGGCGAGGGTGTCGGCCATGACCTGACTAACCACACAAGACTCTAGTCCAGGTTTATCGCCTATTCGGGTTCCATCCGCAAGGAGATCCGGCCGGGGTTTCGCTCACGGCCCCAAACGATGTGTACAGGGTTCCCGAGCCCACCATCCGGGTGCCACTCGGTACACCGGGCCATGTGTGCCTAGTCTGTCCCAAGTCCACCCTGCCGGGTGCCACTTGGTAGAAAAATAGCACTACCTACAAACACCAGAAACTATTTGCAACTCCTGGACAGAGATCAAGTTGGCTAATAAGTCGAGAGGGGTCGAGTTACCGAAACCCAATGTGTGGTAGTAGCTAGTCCTTGGACAACATACACAGAACTCAGTTCTTAGGGACGGTTCCAGTGAGACAACCCACCATGTCCTCCTACATGGCCTCTCACCGTTAACTTTACCAAATCGTGTTCACACGCTTAACTCTCAACATCAGAACATAGCACTGTACTCTAATTCATTCCCAATGAATCAGACCTGACATACTCCAAGCAGTAGCAGGCAAAACATGGTAGGAACACAACATGGCTCAATCAACTCCTACACATGCTAGTGGGTTTTAACTATTTACTGTGGCAATGACAGGTCATGCAGAGGAATGGGTTCGACTACCGCAGCATAAAGTAGCAGTTGAATCGTTGTTGTCCTAATGCAATAAATGAGAGTAGAAGCGAGAGAGTAGGATTGTATCAGAATGAACAAGGGGGTTTGCTTGCCTGGTAGATCAACAGGGGGGCACTGCTTCACTGACAGGTACTCTGGATCGGTCTCCGGAGCAGCACCTATCGAGAAGGAACAGTGTCGAAAATCAAGCACAAGCATATGCAACAATATGATGCATGAACATGGCATGAGTATGTGATGTTGTTTGAGTTAATGCATCTAACAATTCATTTGCATGAAGTCCATTTGAACCAAGGGTTCAAATGCAACTCCAAATTAAGCTCTTAAATATGCCATTTTTTTTTTCATATATACAGCATGTATAGGTTGGTTTGTCAGGCATGAAAATGGTACAGATGTATAGATTGAATTTTTCTGATCATTTTTCATATGTAAATTATTTCAATCTGAGCTATGGTTGAATTTCTATGAATTTTTGAAGTTTATATCATTTTCTGGAATTTCCTGATTTATTTTAAAACCAGAAAATGATATATTGCGTCAGCACTACATCAGCATGACGCAAGTGAGTCAACGGGGTTGACCAAGTCAAACCTGACATGTGGGGTCCACACGTCAGTGTCATAGTTAGTTAACAGGGTTAGTTAGTTATTAAGCTAATCCTAAACTAAAATTAATAGGGCCGGGCCCCACATGTCAGCGACCACGGGAGGTCAAACCTCCTGGTCAGCGGGGTCAAAACCCGGTCAATCCCGCCGGCGTTTAGCCGCCGGCGAGGCAGAACGCGGCGGAGGGCATGGGATTCGCCTTCCGATGACCATTTGGACGGCGGAGGCCACGGGCGAGGAGCCAGAGCTTGTCCGCATCTTCTGGGGCAAGTGGGAGAGGCAAGGACGACCGGAGCTCGCCAGAATCGAGCTCAAGGCGGTGGCCGGAGCACGGCTACGGGCAAGAGCTGGCTGCGGGGCACGAGGAGGCCTCCCGAGGGGCTTTGCGGCACCCTCATGGCACCAGGAGCACGACTGGGCGCCCCGGGGCGGCTGGCTCGGGCTCTGGCCACGGTGGCTCCATGATCGGCAGCGAGGAGCTACGGCCGTGGTGGGGAGAAGGAGCTACGACGCGAGAATGGAGGAACGGGAAGAGGGGAACGGAGCAGAAGCTCACTGCGGACTCGACGGGCTTGACGGCAAGCTCGGGGACACACTGGAGACGGCGGGGCGACGATGGGGATCCATGGCGGCCGGAGGCGAAGATGGCGACGACGACGGCTCCATGGGGCGCTCTGGCTTGCGTGGCTCGGCAGAGAGCTTCAGAGCGAGGAGGCGGAGCTCCTGCGCGTGTCGGAGAGGTGAGGGGGAGGCGGTGGCTACGGCAATCGCGAGTGGCGGCGACGACAGCGTTCGGTCGTGCGCAGGAGAGAGACCAGGGGAGCGAGAGAGAGAGAGAGGAAAAGATCCAGGGGGTGCGTGGCGACATCTGATCGCGATGAGGAGGAGCCAGGCAGGCAGCTGTGTGCCGGCGTGCACGGCGTCGGGCACCGCTTCCTCTCTGCCTACTGGCAAGAGGAGGAAGACATCTCTGCCCCTGGTGGGCTGGGCCAAAACAGAAATGGGCTGGCCAGAGGCGCCAGGTAAGCCAGGTGAGGTTTTTCCCTTTTGTTTCTTTTTTCTATTTTCTGTCATTTGTTTTGACTTAGTAATAATACTAAATCATTTTATTTACTTCTGTCAAATTTTTGGATTAATCCAAAGTCCCTCACCAAGGAAACCTAAGGGATTAATCCAAAGCCCCTCACCAAGCAGGGACCTAAGGGATTAATCCAAAGCCCCTCACCAAAATTCAGAATTTTTGGACATATATTATATATATAGCAAATATATATCCAAAGCAGTTAATTACTGAATTAATTCCAAATGCCCAAAACAAATACTTATGAGGTCCTGAAAATGTTGGTTTGATTTTTATCTGTGTCCAATATTTTCAGAGAGCAACATGAGCATTTTGTTGGACCTTTTTGGAGCAATTTTTTATTTGGGTCATTTCCAGAATGATTCTGAGGGTTTCACAAATCCCCATTTCAAGTTTCAAAGAAATTTAAACATGAAGGCTAGCCTAGGTCATACCAGAACTAGGGATGTGACAGGCCAAAAGAACGCCCTGATACGTCTCCAGCGTATCTATAATTTTTGATTGTTCCATGCTATTATATTATCTGTTTTGGATGTTTAATGGGCTTTATTATACACTTTTATATTATTTTTGGGACTAACCTACTAACCAAAGGCCCAGTGCAAATTGCTATTTTTTGCCTATTTCAGTGTTTCGCAGAGAAGGGCTATCAAACGGAATCCAAACGGAATGAAACCTTCGGGAGAGTGATTTTTGGAACAAACGCAATCCAGGTGACTTGGAGTGGACATCAAGGAAGCATCGAGGAGGCCACGAGGCAGGGAGGCGCGCCCAGGGGGCAGGCATGCCCCCACCCTCGTGGGTCCCTCGTGGCTCCCCTGACCGACTTCTTTCGCCTATATATATTCTCATATACCCCGAAAACATCCAGGAGCACCACGAAACCCTATTTCCACCGCCGCAACCTTATGTACCCAAGAGATCCCATCTTGGGGCCTTTTCCGGAGCTCCGCCGGAGGGGGAATCAATCACGGAGGGCTTCTACATCAACACTATAGCCTCTCCGATGATGTGTGAGTAGTTTACCACAGACCTTTGGGTCCATAGTTATTAGCTAGATGGCTACTTCTCTCTCTTTGGATCTCAATACAAAGTTCTCCTCGATCTTCTTGGAGATCTATTCGATGTAAGTCTTTTTGCGGTGTGTTTTTTGGGATCCGATGAATTGTGGGTTTATGATCAAGATTATCTATGAACAATATTTGGTTCTTCTCTGGATTCTTTTATGTATGATTTGTTATCTTTGGAAGTCTCTTCAAATTATCAGTTTGGTTTGACCTACTAGATTGATCTTTCTTGCAATGGGAGAAGTCCTTAGGTTTGGGTTCAATCTTGTGTTGTCCTTTCCTAGTGACAGCAGGGGCAGCAAGGCACGCATTGTATTGTTGCCATCGAGGATAAAACTATGAGGTTCATATCATATTGCTTGAGTTTATTCCTCTGCATCATGTCATCTTGCCTAATGCGTTACTCTGTTCTTATGAACTTAATACTCTAGATGCATGCTGGATAGCAGTCGATGTGTGGAGTAATAGTAGTAGATACATAATTGTTTCAGTTTACTTGTCGCGGACGTGATGCCTATATACATGATCATGCCTAGATATTCTCACAATTATGCACTTTTCTACCAATTGCTCGACAGTAATTTGTTCACCCACAGTAATACTTATGCTATTTTGAGAGAATCCACTAGTGAAACCTATGGCCCCGGGTCTATTTTCCATCATATAAGTTTCCAATCTATTTTACTTTGCAATCTTTACTTTCAATCTATATCATAAAAATACCAAAAAAATTTATCTTATTGTCTCTATCAGATCTCACTTTTCCATGTGGCCGTGAAGGGATTGACAACCCCTTTATCGCGTTGGTTGCAAGGTTCTTATTTGTTTGTGTAGGTGTGAGGCGACTTGCGTGTAGTCTCCTACTTGATTGATACCTTGGTTCGCAAAAACTGAGGGAAATACTTACGCTACTTTGCTGCATCACCCTTTCCTCTTCAAGGGAAAACCAACGCAGTGCTCAAGAGGTAGCACGCCCAGGCGCGCTGCGCAACTTGTGTTGTAAGCCGTCTGCGGCAGCGGGTTGACAAGACATGCGAGAGGACACATTTAATAAAAAATTTTGTGATTTAATTACCTACTATACCCCCGTCCTGGTTTATAAGTAGGATTTAACTAATAAAATACGAAGGCATGTCGCCAAAGATTATATCGTTGGAGTCGTATTTGAACATAGTTTCTAGCTATACAATTTTTGTAACATGCATTAACATTGTTTTGGTTAAATTTAAGGTTATATACCAGCAAGAATTTGCCCGCAACACACATGGCTTATTCCATCACAAACAGCTCGGATGGATCATGTGTATGCCACGTAACGCACATGCAACTCTAATATGATTCGTGCTTGATGTCTCCGACACCGCTCGCACAATTCGTCTTATTTGCCACGTATCACTGTGCCATCCTCTGCTCGCGTCCCTCGGCAAGCTCTGCTCGCTGTTAGGCGCCGCGGCGTGCTGTGATCATCGTTAGGTGTCGCGGCGCGCTCTATCGCATCCGTTGGCGCGCTCTGCTCGCGTCTGTCGGCGAGCTCGGCTTGTGGACAGCTTTTCCTTGCGCGTTCAACTACTATATGCATATATATGCTAGCAAGATGCCCGTGCATTGCACAGAACATCAAGATACATCCATATGAGTAGTTTATCTTGTTAGAGAAAGTGATGAACGAGAGAAGTCGTTATCTGCAAGTGTGGGGAGAGGTGCGAGTATCGTTTTGCAAAATTGTCATAGTTTGCTTTCTAACCGTCAGATATAGATCGGACGGTCTATATTACACGTTGGCAGGCACACCATCATCACCAACTCGGTCTTTTATAAGAGTAGAGATAGAGATGGTTGATCGCCGTTGAGGCGACCGCGTGCTCGCGTCCCTCCACACGCGCTCTGCCAGCGGTTGGGCGTGCACACGATCATGTCGGGGGCCCCATATGCTTGCGGTTGCGCCGCGCGCATTGCCACGTGATGCAGTTATGTGCGGTACGATGGAGTTACGCGCTGCAAATTAGAACTGCCATCAAGGCCTGCCGATATTCCTGGTCGTCCGGCTTCCCCTTTAATTCCAGCAGCCATTATAACCTTAGTCTCTTCAACCTTTCGATCGCGCCCCACAACACAACAAGCACACCCACGATGACACATAGAGAGGGATGTCCAGTGGCGCTCCAACGGAGTTCCGTGAGCATAGAATGGAGACCCATCGACCCTGCTGTGGTGGACGACTACATCAACAACGTTGAGCAGTTTCTTGCTCAAGACAAGTACAAGGTGGTCGGCATCGACCTCCAGTACACCACTAGTCCTCCCGACATAGATCAGAAGGTTGCCGTCGCCTAGTTGTGCATGGGCCATCATGTCCTCATCTACCACTACTTCATGGCCACAGAGCCTTGCGACCGTTTCAACAGGTTTGTCAACAACTCCGACTACAAGTTCGCCACGGTGGAAACCACCAACGATGTAAACGTGCTCCATGTTACGGGCTTGGCCTGCAAGAACCTTGTCGAAATCCGTGACCACTACAGGGTCTAGGCAGCATGAAGAAGGACTCCCTATTCGAACTCACCTCGGCCATCATCGACCCCTACTACGAAAAGATGAAGTAGGATGCCGAGAGAACAAGTCTAGTATCCTGGCATGGGGCCTGGATGTGGCAACTGGATGAACCTCACCTCAGGTTCGTGGCCAAGAGTGTGTACACATGCTATGAGATGCACGGGCGGATTGTTGACATGAGGAGGTGCCTCGTTACCAAAATTGACGAGCCCAGATCGAGCCACAAGCAGAGAAAGCGTCACAAGAAGTAGATGATGATCAGGTGATTGTTTATGCTAGTTAATCATGCATGTAATATGTAGTTTACTTTATTGTTGGTGTGTGGAAATGTCATGTGTGTAGTAGCCACCTATGTAAGTGGATGTTTAATTTGGTTATGCAAGCATGTCCTTATATGTTGTTGTCCTGCATGCAATCCCATCGCACAACACACACGTCTTGTTAAGTTGAACCGTTTCTGTTATCTTGTGTCAACGCAAACAGTTCATCCAACTGAACTGCATGCCGTATATCGCACACACCTTGATCTGGATGACCGTTTCTTTTGTGTTGCCTAATCACAAATAGTTCATCCGAGTGAACCATATGCTGTATATCGCACACACCTTCATCTGGCTACCCGTTTCTTTTGTTTTGCCTAATCACAAATAGTTCATCCGAGTGAATCGTATGCTGTGTATCGCACATGCCTTCATCTGGCTACCCATTTCTTTTGTTCCTCCTCATCACAAACAGTTAATTGAACTGAACCATATGCCCTTCATCGCACACGCAACTAAAATCTGAACCGTGTTTGATGCATCCTCCATTGCAAATGTTTTGCACCTTTTTGATGGTTTTCATACACCACCGTTTGCGATTATTGCATCGCACACAGTTTCTCGAAGGGTCTCTGATCGTAGTGTTGCTTTAGCAGCATCCTACAGTAGTACCAGATGAAGTTGTGTGCGATATACAACATACGGTTCACTCGGATGAACTGTTTGTGATTAGGCAACACAAAAGAAACAGGCAGCCAGATGAAGGTGTGTGCGATATATGGCATGCGGTTCACTCGGATGAACTGTTTGCACTGAGGCAAGAGAACAAAAATGGTTCAATATAACAAGATGTTTGTGATATGCCGCAAACAGGTCTGTAATCAGAAATGTGTGCGAATACTGATAATAACAGAAACGGTTCCCTAGTGTGGTCCGTGTTCATCTAATCATCATCTCCTTCTTGTGCTAGCTCGATGTTCCTTCTATGCTAAGTTTCCATTAATTGATGGCGTTTTACGAACACGCCACTGTTTCCCGCCATTTCCTCACCTGTTTGCCGCCACCTAGCGATATTGCGCATAGGCGGCGTGCGGTGCATGGAGGCGACAAGCGCAGCCTGTAGCACATCCATCTTTTCCAAGCATGCCAACCCGCCAAAGCGCCGCCTCTGCCATCAACCTCGTCGACGAGGAAAATGAGCAGGCACCACAGCCCGTCGAGGCCGAGGTGCTCCCCGGCAACGCGATGGACGACGTCGTGATGCGCGTCATTGCCAGGGTTGAGCAGACCTTTGGCGCATGGTGCTTGAGCCCCGTGGATCAAGATAGGCATGCCAGCGCCAACAGGCTGCAGCTCGCCGCACAACATGATCGATGGTGCGCCGTAGAGCAAGCTAGGCGCATCTGTGCCGATAGGCTGTAGCTCTCCGCACGGCAATACCGTTGGAGTGCCGCAGAGCGAGAGGCATGGCGCGCCGCACAGCAAGAGTGGATCATCGGCGCTTGCCTGCTGTCGACACGGCATCGCAGCTGGGTACGCGTTCGATTAGTACTCCCATTCCTCGCCAGGAGTGGGCAGAGGCCCTTAGCGCCGTACTTGCAGCAGAGGCCAGCCGCGCCATACTTGCACCGGACGCCGGCCACGCTGTTCGCATGGGTGCCGCCGTTCGCCTTGTCCGCGGCCCGCTGGATGCCAACGCGCTGGTTCATTGGCTCGATCGCCTCCTTGGCCCAGGTGTACACCTGGGCGCAGTAGAGGAACATGGCCATTGCATCCTCGAGCTGGTGATCTCCAATGAAGTAGCCAACTTGGAGCTCGAGATCCCGCTCCAGATGTACCGCGAGCATGTCGACCGCTTGGACGAATGCCTGCACGAGTTCAGGCAGAGCCAAGAGCTACCGTAGGCAAGGGCAGCCGGTCATGGTCTCATGGACGGGTTTTATTTTGAAAAGCTGTTTCGACATGGATAGCTATGTATTCACAGCAATCATAGTATTGCTTTGTTTATTGCTTTGTTTGAATGCATGTACTCTGTTTTCCATTCTTATATGTTCTGTTTCAATGTGTGTATATACGCTTTCCATTCTGTATATGTGGATGATAACAGCTAGATTCAAATTAGTATACAAAAACAGATAGAAAATGGAATTCATAATATATATATATATATTAAATGTTCATTAGTTCATTAGTTCATCACAGAATATATATATATATATAGGGTGGGTCTATTCTAATAACACCCCTTAAGACCTTATTCTAATAACACTTCCTCTTATTCTGATAACAAGGCCGAGCAACCCGCGGCTACAGACTAATCCAGCAAAAATGCCCGCCTTATCCTCTCGTCACCCACCCAAAACATCTCTCCCCCCACGGCCTCCCCCACGCCCCACCCCCATGCCCGCCGCTGCACCACCACCTCCCCTGCTCCCCCCGCGCCGGCGCTGCACCACCACCTCCCCTGCTTCCCCCACGCCGCCGCCGCACCACCACGTCCCCCTGCTTCCCCCGCATCGTCGCCGCACCACCACCTTCCTCTGCTTCCCCCTGTCGCCGCCACACCACCACCTCCCCTGCTTCCAAACGCCGCCCACGCCCGGCCACCACCCAACCCCACCCCGGCGTTCCTCTCCTATGGCACTGCAACACCGCCCAGCACCCTGATCCGTACCTACCTCTCCTTGCGAATCCTCCTCCCCATCCTGAGCTCTCGTCCTCCTAGCCAAGTTCCATGGCCGTCGCAGCCCACCCCTTGGGCCTAGCCAATCCCCACTCCCCACCTTCCTTCTCTCCACCATGGTCTCGCCGCCATCAGCCCCAGGGCCGGCCAACAACTCTGGCCACGCCCCTGCCAAGAAACCACTGGATCCACTCCGCCACCGATGCACATCTCCCCAACTCCCCTCACCTAGCGTGCTCACCTCCCACCTCGGGGGTCACTGGATCGGGATCCAGGCCGGGGGCTCCCCCCCAACTACGCAACACCACCGGATCGGCCTTCCCGCGCCCCTGAGATTCCAGATCGAGCCTCCCCCCAAGGAGTACACCATGCAGCTCGGGCAGCACGCTCGTGCGGTTCGGCCGTCCCGCAATGGCCGCTGTCCTTGTGTGCGCGCCCTACTAGCCATGTCATGCGCCATCGGGACCGCGGCTGCGTCCAGTCGTCGGTGCGCTAGCTTCCCCGACGAACAACCCATCTGGAAACGAGCTTCCCCTCCTCCCCTTGCAGCCCATACATCCGGACTTGTAGTGCGCTGGGCGCGCGATGCGGTTTGGCGCGCCTGGCCATGCAGTTGACGGCTCCTGGTGCAGTCCACTACTTTTTTTGGTTCGTGCGGTTCCAGTGCAATGCATCTCATGTCGGTCCGCTGTTGCTAATTGCTGCAAATCAGTTTAAGTTTCTTTTGTAGGAGGGAGGCGAAGAAGCAAACAAAGAGATAGAGAAATGCACTGCACACTCAGACTAAAAAAATGTTGTTGATGATGGTTTGCTAGTTAATGAATCATGCCATTAAATGTGTATTATGAAGTCCACTATTTGCACCAAGAAGTTCGGCTGAGCCTGTATCTCAGCTCACCGGTCGTCTCTCCTGCAGTTTGATTATGTAGCATAGCTTTTTGTTTAGCCGGTGTGCAGTTCGGGATACATAGCCGAGCTGTTCAACAGAAAAAGCAACTTCGATGGTGGTTTGCTGGCTATTAATCAACAGAAAAATGAAGGAAAGAAGTGCACTGCAGCCCCTTAGTGGTTCTCCTTGTATAAAAAAGAGAAAGAAATCCCCACAGAAAGTTTACTTTCTTTCTCGAATGCAATTTTTTTGTATGTGGGACGATTGGAAAAAATAGCTCACTCCAATTTGTGTAGAAGCTCATTGCACCTATGTATAAAGTGCATCGTGTGTTTCAAAAATCAGTCGACTACATCAACACTTGCAGTGCGTTTGGTCCTCAGATGTGGTTCATTTTTCAGATTGATGCTGTTCACTTGCACCTAACATGAAAGTGTGAAAATTTTAGTGAAACAACAAGATGGTAATGCGGTTCACTTTGATATATGATGTGGTTCGCTTGCCCTAGTCTCCGTGGTCCACTCTCGTTAATAAAAAATGTTGAAAAAAAGACAACAAAAACTCATCTGAGAAAAAAAATTACGTTCCACAAAAGAAATCATGAAGTTTACTTGACCGTCTGATGCAATGCAGTTTTCACTCTGAAGCAGTGCGGTCGGCCGTATGATGTTGTTCATCCCGTAAGTGCAAAATTTTTATTACGAAAGCCAAAAAAAAAGTAACGCGGTTCACTTCTTGATAGTGTTGTGGTTCATTTACACCCGATGTGAATTGCACTCTACTTTCTCGTCCTTGAAAAAAAATTACATTTGAATAAAATAAACCATGCAGTTCTCTAACACGTATGATGCAGTGCGATCTTTCATCCGATGCAGTGCAGTTTTCAGTCGGATGAAGTACCCACGTCGATTTGGGTGTCGCGAAAAAACAGAGTGTCTGCATTTCGGTAAATTTAAAACTGCTCTTAATCCGTAACGAATTAGAAAGAGTGTTCTACATTAAAAAGTTGCGTCTCGTCGATATATTTCCAACAACATATCATTTGAATCATTTCGACAACCGATTTGTAAAAATTTCGCGAAAAATGGCCGCTGTCACTCGTCGTCCATCGTATGATTTTTAAAATTAACTTAAAACCGTGAGGAATCTCAAAAACATTTCAACATATGAAAGTTGCGCCTCGTCCATAAATTTTCAATGGGATATTACACGCCTCGTTTCGACAAACGGTTAAAAAACTGCAGCGAAAACAGTACCCAAAATTTATTTTTTTTGGAAAAACAGAATTCCATGATTTAGTAAATTTGAAACTGCTCTTAAACCGTAACGAATTAGAGAAAACAATAGTTATGTAAAAGATGCGCCTCGACGATATCTATCCAACGGTGTATCATTTTCCTCATTCCGACGAGCGGTTTAGAAAAAAGCGAAAAAACGCTCGCTGCCCCTATTCATGGGCCGCACCGTTTTTGAAACTGCTCTTAAACTACGGGAATCTCGAAAAGTGTTCAACATGACGAAGGTGCGCCTAATACGTAGCTTTCCAACGGTATATTACACGCCTTGTTCCGATAAATGGTTAAAAAATTAGAGCGAAAATAGTACCGAAAAACACTACGCGCAGTTTTTTCCAACGTGAAGTTCACTAGCCTCTGTAATGCAGTGCTCTTGCTAAAGAAAGTGTAGTGCCCTCGCGTTGATCATGCAGTGCGGAAGTGTTATCAGAATAACTATTCTGATAATATTATCAGAATAGACGGGCTCTATATATACGTGATGATACTTAACTACTAGGTACAATGCATAAAATTGAAAACGAACAATACTAAAACTAATAATCCCTCCTGGGGCCAGTATTCCAGCAGCCCCTCACCAGCAACTCCCTGGTGAGCGGCGTCTTCCCAGTGCGGAGGCAGTACTCAGCCACCTCCGCCTCGCAGCGCTTGACGTACCGATTTGCCTCTTGCTGGCGGATGTGCGCGGCCGATCTTGCCATTTCGTTAGGTGCCCACCGGAGCTCCTCGTCGGTGGCATGCTGGAGCTTATCAGCCCACCTCCATGCAGTGACGAGGCACCCAACGCCTATGATCTTCCTCGCGAAGTACCCGTCTTTGTACACCTCCTCGGCACGACGATGCACCCGGCCCCAAAGCTCCGCTGCCTCCTTTTTCCAGGCGGCATCATGGGCTTCACAGGCCGCCTGATACCTGGCTTCCTCCTCCGCCATCTCCTTGAACACCACATTCCTGGCTTTCTCAGCCGGCGGCGGCGACTTCCACAAACAAAGATTGTACTAGCCCCAAAATCAATCCAAAGTTGGGGGGGGGTCCAGCGCAACCTCGTCAGGCAGCGCGTAGGGGTCCTCGTCACTGCTAATCGAGTGAGCGTCCTGGGGGGGGGGGGCGGCGACTCCTCGTCGACGTGCGGGCGGACCAGCGGCGCCATGGCAGAGATTTGAGAGAGAGAGGCGAGCGAGGGGAGGATGTAGATGAGAATGCAGGCGGGACGACATGAGCAAGGTAGTATTTATTGGCGGCCGGAATCTAGATTGACGGGGACAGTACACACGCCGGTCACCGGAATTTATGAGTACTATAGTATGAATTACACACGATTCCCGTAGCAAAATCCGTGTGTGAACATAATAGCCAAAATCCGCATGTGAACATAATAGTTGACGGTTTCCAATGCAGAACCGTGTCTGATTAATGATCCCCGCCATTCACCTACCAAACCTCGAGTCGCGAGATAGACTGCCAATCATGTGGGGGCCGGTTGTCTTGCCAGATCTTTAAATTTTCTTTGTTGAACACAAGATATTTACATCGTCTGATGATTTTTTAACTTCCACACAAGTACACAAAAATAAGATTTTTCAAACCATTATGGTTAGGCGTTGCATGTAGATGCAGTTCGAATTTGAATTACAGTCATTAAATGGTTAGAAAATCACTTAAATGTCTTTAAAAGGTCAAATGACCCTTGAAATTTTCAAAAATTTCACCTGACAGTTGTATTAGTGCATCTTAGACATAGAAAAAAAATTTGAAGGCCGTAAGAGGAAGCTATCTCCCGTTCGTCATCAAACATGCATTGTTCCCTCTCGAAACAACGAACCTTCTAGTGAGTTGCTCCGGTTTGTGAGGGGTGTGTGTCCAAACTTTCATCAAACAGGCCAATTTTTTTACCACATCATCTTGGTGGCATGACATTAAATCAACCAAGGTTTCATGCTTTTCTGATCATTTTTTTTAATTTTTTGGAATTAAAATTCCATGTCACTCCATGTATACATATGCATGTGTCCATGTCGTGAGACCAATATGTTTGAAAATTCCTGCTAATTTACTACACATGGAATTAACTTGCACACAAGTACACAAATATGATTTTTCAAACCGTTTTGGTTAGGCGTTGCATGTAGATGTAGTTCAAATTTGATTACGGTCATTAAATGGCTAGAAAATCACTTAATTTTTTTAAAAGGTCAAACGACCCCTAGAATTTTCAAAAATTTCACATTACAGTTGTAGTAGTGCACGTTATACGTAGAAAAAAATTGAAGGCCATAAGAGGAAGCTATCTCCCGTTCGTCATCAAACATGCATTGTTCCCTCTCGGAACCACGAGCCTTCTAGTGAGTTGCTCCGGTGTGTGAGGGGTGTGTGTCCAAACTTTCGTCAAACATGCCAATTTTTTACCACATCATCTTGGTGGCATGGCATTACATCAACCAAGGTTTCATGTGTTTCTGATATTTTTTTAATTTTTTGGAGTTAAAATGCCATGTCACTCCATGCATACCTATGCATGTGTCCATGTCATGAGACAAATATGTTTGAAAATTGCTTCTAATTTACTGCACATGGAATTAACTCGCACACAAGTACACAAATATGATTTTTCAAATTGTTATGGTTAGGCGTTGCATGTAGATGTAGTTCAAATTTGAATTAAATGCTTAGAAAATCACTTAAATGTCTTTAAAAGGTTAAATGACCCCTGAAATTTTCAAAAATTTCACCTCACAGTTGTGTTAGTGCACGTTACACGTAGAAAAAATTGAAGGCCATAAGAGGAAGCTATCTCCCATTCGTTATCAAACATACATTGTTCCCTCTCGGAACCACGAACCTTCTAGTGAGTTGCTCCGGTTTTTGAGGGGTGTGTGTCCAAACTTTCGTCAAACAGGCCAATTTATTTACCACATCATCTTGCTGGCATGACATTAAATCAACCAAGGTTTCATGTTTTTCTAATCATTTTTTTAATTTTTTGGAATTAAAATGCCATGTCACTCCACGCATACGTATGCATGTGTCCATGTCGTGAGACCAATATGTTTGAAAATTCCTTCTAATTTACTACACATGGAATTAACTTGCACACAAGTACACATATATGATTTTTCAAACTATTTTGGTTAGGCTTTGCATGTAGATGTAGTTCAAATTTGAATTACGGTCATTAAATGGCTAGAAAATCACTTAAATTTTTTAAAAGGTCAAATGACCCCTAGAATTTCCAAAAATTTCACATTATAGTTGTAGTAGTGCACGTTAGACGTACAAAAAATTGAAGGCTGTAAGAGGAAGCTATCTCGTGTTCGTCATCAAACATGCATTGTTCCCTCTCGGAACCACGAGCCTTCTAGTGAGTTGCTCTGGTTTGTGTCCAAACTTTCGGCCAACATGCCAATTTTTTTACTGGGTCATGCCAATTTTTTTACCACATCATCTTGGTGGCATGACATTACATCAACCAAGGTTTCATGTGTTTCTGATATTATTTTAATTTTTTGGAATTAAAATGCCATGTCACTCCTTGCATACATATGCATGTGTACTTGTCGTGAGACAAATATGTTTGAAAATTCCTTCTAATTTACTGCATGGAATTAACTCACACACAAGTACACAAATATGATTTGTCAAACCGTTATGGTTAGGCGTTGCATGTAGACGTAGTTCAAATTTGAACTAAATGCCTAGAATATCACTTAAATGTCTTTAAAATGTCAAATGACCCCTAGAATTTTCCAAAATTTCACATTACAGTTGTAGTAGTGCACGTTAAACATAGAAAAAAAAATGAAGGCCGTAAGAGGAAGCTATCTCCTGTTCGTCATCAACCTGCATTGTTCCCTCTCGGAACCACGAGCCTTCTTGTGAGTTGCTCCGGTTTGTGAGGGGTGTGTGTCCAAACTTTCGTCAAACATGCCAATTTTTTCCCACATCATCTTGGTGGCATGAAATTACATCAACCAAGGTTTCATGTGTTTCTGATTTTTTTTGGAATAAAAATGCCATGTCACTCCATGCTTAAATGTGCCATAGCCTTGAGACCAATATGTTTGAAAATTCCTTCCAATTTACTGTACATGGAATTAAATCGCACACAAGTACACAAAATATGAGTTTTCAAACCGTTATGGTTAGCTGTTGCATATACATGTAGTTCAAATTTCAATTACGGTCATTAAGTGGCTAGAAAATCACTTAAATGTCTTAAAAGGTCAAATGACCCCTGAAATTTTCCAAAATTTGACATGAAAGTAGTATTAGTACTACAAAATTTCTCGTACATTTAAAACACCATCTGTCGGTGTCAAAACCGGCGGATCTCGGGTAGGGGGTCCCGAACGGTGCGTCTAAGGCAGATGGTAACAAGAGGCAGGGGACACAATGTTTACCCAGGTTCGGGCCCTCTTGATGGAGGTAATACCCTATGTCGTGCTTGATTGTTCTTGATGATATGAGTATTACAAGAGTTGATCTACCACGAGATCGTAAAGGCTAAACCCTAGAAGCTAGCTTATGGTATGATTGTATGTTGTCCTACGGACCAACCCCTCCGGTTTATGTAGACACCGGAGGGGGCTAGGGTTACACAAAGTAGGTTACATGGGAGGAGATGTACATATCCGTATTGCCAAGCTTGCCTTCCACGCCAAGGAGAGTCCCATCCGGACACGGGACGAAGTCTTCAATCTCGTATCTTCATAGTCCAACAGTCCGGCCAAAGGATATAATCCGGCTGTCCAGAGACCCCCTAATCCAGGACTCCCTCAGTAGCCCCCGAACCAGGCTTTAATGATGATGAGTCCGGCGCGCAGATTGCCTTCGGCATTGCAAGGCAGGTTCTTCTCGAAATTCTGAATATCTGCTGAGTAGTGGCCGGCTCCCCATAAATGTTGCACTTCTTGGCTTCTGCGCCCAATAAGGGCTATCTTCCATGTGTCGAGCGAATGCGAGGGGCCAGGGCATTTTTACATTCGCCACCCTAGCCATGTAAGTAAACTGTCTATTAAAGGGACGGGGATTCTTAGATCCAAACCACACCATCCACCCACGACGAGTATCCATCGGAGCGCGCTCGGAAAAATCCATTCCAACATGGCCGGCCATCGCAGTTCCTCCTCCCGCTCCCGTAGCCCTAAGCCCGGTGATTGGGAGAAGTGTTCTGTCCCGCACAGCCAATTAGTAGAGTTGCAGACCCAGGGATATCTCCCTCCGGCATATATGGTCCCCATTCGAGCCGGGCTCGCCACCTATAATGGTGGGGAGCAAGCGGAGATCTTCCCCAATCCCTCCAAGGGGGAGTGGGTATGCCTTGTCCCTTATTTACTAAGGGGACTTGGATTTCCAATCCATCTGTTCCTCCCCGGGCTCCTGGAGTTTTACGGCCTCCAGTTGCATAATTTTACCCCCGCTTCCATATTACACATCGCTGGTTATGTTGCCCTTTGTGAGCTGTTTTTGGGCTGTGAGGCTCATTTCGAGCTGTGGAGAGGCTATTCTACCTTGTGACCCGTACACAGGAGGGGTCACTATATCAAGTGGGCGGAGCCGAAATATCGCGCATCACCGGAACCGGATACCTGTCCGGTACCCCGAAGAAGATGTTCGAAGACTGGCCTTCGGAGTGGTTTTACATGGAGGACGTCCCCCTTCCACATCCTATTCGGAGGGGTCTTCCCGAGTTCAACAATGCTCCTCTGAAGAAACGCTGAAGCTGGCGCCCACGGAGCCCCCAAGAGGAAGACAATAGAGAAGTCCTTTACCTGATGGACCGGATTAAAGTGTTGGCTCAATCAGGATTGACAATAATCGAGGTTATGTAAATATGCATAATGCGGGGGGTGCAGCCACTTCAATATCGAGGGCACCCCCTGTGGCGCTTTAACGGGGAAGATGATGTGACCCGCTGCGGGCGTAAGGGACCAGACTCCGCTGCTGCTCTAGCAAAAATTCTGTCTGAGTTGTTCAAGGGAGAGGAAGAGGAGTTCATCCATATTAAGCCACGGGATGGATTCTCCATGTACAATCCTCCAAGCTGGGTAAGCTGTCACTCTTTACTCTCAACCTTCCCACATTCTTCGTCGTAAATACTCACCTTGCCGTTTCACGGCAGGAACTGCGAAAAGCTGTAAGGGAGGTCAACAGCCCACCTCCACAACCGGAGGACCCTGACCGGGCCCTCGATCCCGGACTTGAAGAGGATCTGGACATATTTGTGGAGCTGATAGACAGGACATTCTATCAATTGAGCTGCGATGATGCCATGGTGGCCATCATGGCCGACTATCCTGGGCTACTCTCTGCATCGCATGTAAGGAAAAACCGGAGTCCCAACTTCCGAGAAGGATCCCCTTTTATGCACTTCACCTACCGTACACATATGGTGTTTTACAGGGAAGGCCTTCGGGACGCCATGCCGAACCCGCAGTGACTCGCCAACAAGGGGCACGGAAGCCGAGTAGGCCAAAAAGGAAGGCGGTCAGGACTGAGACGCCGGCGCAGAGGTATGATACAAAACCTCGCTCCGTGGTTGTCGTCTTTCTTAAAATATAATGACGTCCATGTTTCCTAGCAGGAAAAACGCTCGCCGGACTATATCCGGAGAGGTTGCCGATCACGTCTCCACCAGTCGGGTCCAGGGCCAGACATAGAGGCGGAAGCTAACACGGGGCGGACGCCGGATGCTCCTCCTACAGAGGATGCAGACAGACTATCCGCCTACAATTCTGAAGTGGAGAGCGCCATGAATCACAGGCGTCGCCGGGCCATACTCCGTGACGCTTGTTTCTAGCAAGAGGCGTTCGATGCCTTCAACTCAGGAGACGCGTACATCCGTGCTGCTCAAAATGGTCTTGCCAGAGCCACGGACCAGTATGTAAAGGATATACAAGTACGAAAATCTGATGATTATATATATTAGTAGCCCCTGAGACTTGAAACAGTTGACACAACTGATTTAAGGATCATTATTTGTGCAGCTTCTGATACGTCTCCAACGTATCTATAATTTTTGATTGCTCCATGCCATATTATCTACTGTTTTGGACATTATTGGGCTTTATTATCCACTTTTATATTATTTTTGGGACTAACCTATTAACCGGAGGCCAAGCCCAGAATTGTTGTTTTTTGCCTGTTTTAGGGTTTCGAAGAAAAGGAATATCAAACGGAGTCCAAACAGAATGAAACCTTCGGGAATGTGATTTCCTCAACGAACAAGACCCGGGAGACTTGGACCATACGTCAAGAAAGAAAAGAGGAGGCCACGAGGTAGGGGAGCGCTTACCCCCCAGGCGCGCCCTCCACCCTCGTGGGCCCCCTGTTGCTCCACCAACATACTCCTTCCTCCTATATATACCTACGTACCCCCAAACGATCAGATACAGGGTCAAAAACCTAATTCCACCACCGCAACTTTCTGTATCCACGAGATCCCATCTTGGGGCCTGTTTCGGAGCTCCGCTGGAGGGGGCATCTGTCACATCCCTAGTTCTGGTATGATCCTATGCTTGCTTTGTGCATCATGTTTAAATTTCAAATGAAATTGAAATGGGGATGTTTCAAACCCTAGCACCAAAGCAAATTGAAATAGGTTCAACTTTAAAAATGGATTTTCAATGAACCCAAAATGCTATTCAAAAATGTTCATGCTCTTTGGATAATGTTGGGAACAACAACCAGAAGTGATGCACATTTTTGCTACACATTTTGGATTTTTGAATCAATGCATAAATATTTGATTTGGAGCTGTTTAAATTATATAAATATTTTTAATGGCTCCAAAAATGTTGGGAATTGGTGAGGGCCTCTGGAATATTATGTCTAGATGCCACAAATATTTTCAGCATTTATGGAAGTGTTTTAACATTTCTTTTGGATAGAGAACAAATGTCAGAAATAGAAAAAGAAAACAGGAAATAAGAAAACACTTCCCTGACGCTTACCTGGCGCCCCACCACGGCCCAGCAGAGGCCCAGCCCACTGGCTCTTGCCAGTCATCTCCCTCCTCGTGCCAGAAGGAAGGGCGCGTGCTCGCCGCGCGCCGGCCACCTCCTGCCTCCCTGCATGTCTCCCCATCGCCCTGAGGACGCCACGCGATCCCCGACTCTCTCTCGCTCTCTCTCGTCCCCATCCTCTCGCTCTGGATTCCCTCCCCCTTCTCTGCTCGCTTCCGAACGGAGCCCGTCACCGCCGTTCGCCATAGCCGCAGCCACCGCCTCCCTCTCACCTCCCCGATGTGCCCCAGGGATTCGTCTCATCACCTTTGTCCTCATCGTCGAGCCACACATCGCCAGGAGCTCTACTTCGCCATCAATTCCGTCGTCTTCAACCTCTCGGCCGCCGTGGATCTCCGTCGCCGCTCGCCGCCGTCAGCGTGTCCCCGAGCCCGCTGAGCTGCTCTTCCGGTCCACTGTGAGCCTCGCGTCGGTTCCCCCTTCTCCCCCTGCCTTCCCGTGCACCGCAGCACTGCGCCCGCTCGAGGCCGAACTCCGGCCGCCGCCTTGAGCTCCGCTCCGGCGAGCTCCGGCCTCCCTAGCTCATCCCACATGCTCCACTGGATGCGGACGACGACGGGCTACGCCCCAGTGGTCTCCGCGCGCTCTTCCGCAGCCTGTAGCGCATTCCGGTGAAGCACTGCCGCGCGGTTTGGTCGTCGCCGGCCGAACTCCGGTGACTGCCGACGTGGCACGATCACCAGAACTAATCCCCATCATTAGCCACCTCACCAGCCGCTGACAGTGGGCCCCAGAGTCAAGTCAAACCCTGGTCAGCGCGGGTTTGACCCGGGGTTAACCCCAGTGTCACTGACGTGTGGCCCCCACACGTCAGGTTTGACCTGGTCAGCCCTGCTGACGCCTCTGTGACATCACGCTGACGTAGTAATTGATTTCTAGATTTTAAATAATTTAGAGAATTCCAGAAAATAGTTAAAACTTCCAAAATTCATAGTAATTCAACCGTAACTCCGAATCAAATAAATTATATATGAAAAATTATCAGAAAAATTCAAGGAATCCATTTATGCCAGTTTCATGCATGAAAAACCAACTTATACTTGCTGTATAAGTGAAAACGTAATAATGGCAAGTTATATATTTAATTTGGGGTTTGCATATGAACCCTTGGTTCATATGGACTTCAACCAAATTGATGCTAGATGCATTAGGGCAAATCATAGCATCTTTGAAATGTCATCTTCATGCATCATATTGTTGCATATGGTTGTTTATTGATTGCCGGCACCGTCCCCTCTCGATAGGTTCTACTCCAGAAGGTGTCCCGAGTACCTGTCTAAGGAGCAGTGCTTCTTCGTGGATCTATCAGGCAAGCAAACCCCCTTGAGCATCTCGATAAAATCCCACTCTCTCGCTCCTGCTCCTTTTACTGCATAAGGACAACAACGTTTCAAACTGCTACTTTCTGCTGCGGTAGCTGAACCCATTCCTCAGGCATGACCTGTCATTGCCACAGTAAATAGTTGAAACCCACTAGCATGAGTAGGAGTTGCTTGAGCCTTGATGTGCCTGCTCATCCATGCTTGTTTTTTTATGCCAGCTATGCTTAGAGTTGTGTCAGGTCTGATTCATCGGGAATGAATCGGAGTGGTGAACATGTCCTACCGGTAAAGGCTAAGTGTGTGAACACGTTTTGGTAAAGGTAGCGATGAGAGGCCATGTAGGAGTACATGGTGGGTTGTCTCATTGGAACCGCATCCTTAAGCACTGAGTTCTGTGTATGTTATCCAAGTCCAGTTACTACCACACATTGGGTTCCGGTTATCCGCCCCCTCTCGGCTTATTAATCCGCTTGATCTTTGTCCAGGAGTTGCAACTAGTTTCTGGCGTTTGTAGGTAGTGCTACTTGTCTACCAGGTGGTGTCCGACGGGACGGGCTTGGGACAGACTAGGCACCGTGGCACGGTGTACCAAGTGGCACCCGGATGGTGGGCTTGGGAACCCTGCACACATCGTTTGGGGCCGTGAGCGACACCCCAGCCGGATCTCCTTGCGCATGGAACCCGAATAGGCGATAAACCTGGACGAGAGACTTGTGTGGTTAGTCAGGTCGTGGCCGACACCCTCGCCCGGCTTCCTCTTGAAGGTTGCCGAGGTACATGACGTGTACAGGGCTATAAGTGGCGAGAGCGTGTGTGACGAAGTACACCCTGCAGGGTCAACATTATCTATTCAAATAGACGTTTTCCTCAGATATGGAAACTTGGAGGACTTATGTAGTACATAGACAATTTGAAGTGGATACTCTAAAATCCGCAAGATAAGCGTGAGTGCTATGGATGGCCTTCTCGTAGGGAGACGGGAACGGATCCATAGTGGAGTATTGATATGGTGAATATGTGGACTCGTGTGCGTCTTCTCACCTCAAGAAGTTTCTGATACTCATAGTATAGGCTAGCCACTAAGTCAAAGCTGGCTTGCTGCTGTTAAACTCCATCGCCCCCTTTGTTGATAATGTTGCATATGTAGTTAGTTCTGATGTAAGACTTGCTGAGTACCTTTGTACTCACGTTTTCTTATCTATGTTTTGCAGTTGGTTACACTAGTGGCTTCGACGAGTAGCTTGTATCCCAGCTACGATCTTGTACCCTTGGGAGGGTCATGTTTAGTCAGGCTTCTTAGTATTTTCCTTTTGTAGTTGTCTGTACTCAGACATGTAATGCTTCCGTTGCTTGTATGCTCTGAATGATGGATCATGAGACCCCTGTTTGTATTGAATGCTATGCGGCTCTTCTGGGCCTTTATCTATACGAGTTTGAGTTATGTTGTGATGCCATGATGTACAACACATACTTGCATGTTATGCGTACGTGTAACGTGTATTGCTATGTGTGGGATCCGGCAACCTAGTTGTTTACCTCTGATAGCCTCTCTTATGGGGAAATGTAGTCTGTGCTTCCATGGGCAATAGTAGTCCTCTACAGCCCGGTTCACCGGAGTCCTGCTAGCCCAGCACTACTTCTCCAGAACACTCGACTGGCCAGCATGTGATTCACTTCGTTCCTGTGTCTGTTCCTTTGGGTAAATGTCATGTGGTGACATCCGGAGTCCTGCCTAGCCTGCTACAGCCCAGGTTCTCGGAGTCCTGTTAGCCCAGTGCTACAGCCCGGATTCATACACCGTTGACTGACATGCTCGAGGTTGATTCATGTATGCCTGTCCCTGTAAGTTAGTGCTACTTTGGGTTCACGACTAGTCATGTCGGCCCGGGTTCTCTGTCATATGGATGCTAGCGACACTATCATATACGTGAGCCAAAAGGCGCAAACGGTCCCGGGCCAGGTAAGGTGGCACCCGTGGGAATACCGGGCGTGAGGCCACAAAGTGATATGAAGTGTTACATGCTAGATCGGTGTGACTTAGGATCGGGGTCCCGACAGCGTTGGTATCAGAGCCTGACTGACTGTAGGATTACCAAGCCAAACTGGTCGAAGTTGAGTCTAGAAATGCTTTAGTTATATAAGGGAATTGATTGTGGAAGGGAACGTAAGGCTCTTTTTACTCCTTTACCTCATGTCATTCTTTCTGAGTCAGCATCTTCTTTTCTACGAGGGTTAAGGCCTAGGCTTCTCCTCTATCTCTCAGGATGACGTGTTACTAAACCGTAAAGTCTTAGGATTGTTGGGTTGTGTCTCTGTACAGTTCTACGACTTCTGTGTGTCCTCAGTTTGACCTAGAACCTTGATATTATGATGTTGATTGATTATGCTATTCCTTTGATGAATGTCTCAAAATCCTTTTGAGCATTTACAGTCGTTATGCTGCTGAAATTGTCCTAGGATTTCACGAATTTCCAATGCTTTTGCATTACATTCCGCATCCCTATGTCGATGCTAATTCCATCCTTGTTTCCTTGGTTTCTGTGCCAGGATGTCGTCTGCTAACCGAGGTTCAGTTGCTCATAGCAAGAACCACGGAGATGGTAGGGATGAGGATCCTCCTGACCAGCCTTTGATGGCAGAGTTCTTGTTAGCTTCCGAGAGGAACAAGCGTGAGACTAACCGCTTGCTGGCATAGATTGAGCAGAACACCGCACATCAGCGTAAGAAGTTGGTTTCCATCACCGACTTCATTGGTCTGGAACCACCCACCTTCCATCATTCCATTGAGCCACTCGATGCAGATGACTGGCTCCGGAGCATCACTCACAAGATGCTTTCTACGAACATGGCTGAAGGTGACAAGGTCACCTATGCTACCTATCACCTGGAAGGTCCTGCTAGTATTTGGTGGCAGAGCTATGAGGCTATGCTCCCAGCTGGCCAGATTCCTACGTGGAAGGATTTCACCGAGGATTTTCGTGAGCACCACATTCCTCAGGCTCTCATTGACCACAAGAGGGAAGAGTTCTGTAGTTTTACCCAGGGTAAGCTGCCTGTTGATGCTTACAATAGAGAGTTTGGAAGCCTCGCCCGCTATGCTACAGAAGAAGTGTCCACGGACACTAAGAAGCAGGCTAGGTTCCGAAAGGGTCTCAACCCTAAGTTGTGTCGTGATCTACACCTGCATCATTGTGATACTTTCCAGGCTCTTGTGAACAAGGCCATTAATGCAGAGACAGCTCAACTCACTTACGAGGAGTCTCGTAAACACAACCGTGATCTGGGTTCTTCCTCCCGCTCTGGCTCTCAGAAGCGACGGATTTGGATTCCGAACTCAGCTCTTTCACCTGGATATGCACCGAGGCCATCCGATGTGGTGCCTCACCCAACTCAGCAACATGCTCCACCCAGGCCTATTAGTGGACCACTTGCCAATGTAGGTCCACGTCCTACCTCAGGAACTTGCTTCACCTGCAGAGAACCAGGGCACTATGCACGCGACTGCCCTCAGTCCAGTTATACTCCACCCCAGTCTGAGAGGTATGTTGGCCGTGAAAAGACATCAGTCAGGATGATCGGTACCAAGCCAGCCTCCATTGAACGAGCATGTGTGCACCATGTCTCAGCTTTAGAAGCTCAAGATGATCCCGACGTCGTACTGGGTACACTTCTTGTCAATTGTCACCCAGCTCTAGTTCTGTTCGATACTGGAGCATCCCACTCCTTCATATCCGAAGGTTACGCTCGGTTGCACGACATGTCATTTTGTGATATGCCAACTCCACTAATAATCCAGACTCCTGGTTCCAAATGGCAAACCTCCAAGGTAAGCCATGGTAATGAAATCCTTGTTGACAGACTGGTATTCCTTGCTTCTTTGATATCTCTCAAGTCCGCAGATATTAACATCATCTTGGGTATGGACTGGATGATAGCTCATCATGCCAAGATCAATTGTTACACCAGATCTGTTCAACTTACACATCCATCTGGTAAAATAGTCACTGTCTCTACTAGAGTTGCAAGGCGTCAACTCTATTCTCTTAATGCCGGCCCTCTTCCAGACCTTGAAGATATTCCGGTAGTCCGTGACTTTCCGGATGTTTTCCCAGAAGAACTGCCAGGTGTCCCACCTGACAGAGATGTAGAGTTTGTCATAGAACTTATCCCAGGAACTGTTCCAATCTCTAGGAGACCATACAAGATGGCACCTTTGGAGTTAGCCGAGCTTAAGAAACAACTTGATGAGTCCTTGCAAAAGGGTTTCATTCGTCCCAGTTCTTCTCCTTGGGCTTGTCCTGTCCTCTTTGTCAAGAAGAAGGATGGTACGGATCGGATGGTTGTAGATTATCGTCCCGTTAATTTGGTCACGATAAAGAACAAGTATCCGCTCCCCAGGATCAACGACCTGTATGATCAGCTCGCTGGATCCTCGGTCTTTTCCAAGATGGATTTGAGGTTAGGCTGCCACCAAATCAAGATCAGAAACAAGGACATCCCCAAAACGGCCTTTGTCACTCGTTATGGTCAATACGAGTACACTGTGATGTCTTTCGGCCTAACCAATGCTCCAGCTACTTTCTCCCGCTTGATGAACTCGATCTTTATGGAGTACTTAGATAAGTTCGTCGTGGTTTATCTCGATGATATTCTTATTTACTTGAAGAACGAGGAAGAGCATGCCGAACATCTTAGGCTTGTGTTAGAAAAACTCAGAGAGCATCGCCTTTATGCCAAGTTCTCCAAGTGTGAATTTTGGTTGCCAGAAGTGACCTATCTGGGCCACGTGATCTCTGGTAAGGGCATTGCTATCAATCCCGAGAGAGTCAAAGCCATTCTCAATTGGATTCCACCCGAAACGGTCAAACAAGTTAGGAGTTTCCTTGGTCTAGCCAGTTATTGTCGCCGCTTCGTTGAAAACTTCTCCAAAGTGGCCAAACGCCTCACGGAGCTTCTCAAGAAAGATAAAAAGTTTGAGTGGACCCCATAGTGTGAGCACAGTTTTCAGGAACTGAAAAGACGCCTGACTTCTGCGCCCATACTCGTGCCACCGGATTTCACTAAAGACTTTGTTATCTATTGTGACGCTTCGCGTCAAGGACTAGGTTGCATTCTTATGCAGGATCGCCATGTGATTGCCTATGCATCTCGACAGTTGCATCCACATGAGGAGAATTATCCTACACATGATCTAGAGCTTGCAGCCGTAGTCTATGCACTTAAGACTTGGCGACATTACCTTCTTGGTAACCGTTGCGAAATCTTCACTGACCATCAGAGTCTCAAGTATATCTTCACCCAACCGGATCTGAATCTCAGACAGAGACGTTGGTTGGAGTTGATCTCGGATTACGACTTAGGAATCACCTACACCCCAGGCAAAGCCAATGTCATGGCTGATGCTTTAAGTCATAAATCCTATTGCAACAACCTCATGTTGCAACAATGTCAACCACCCCTCCATGAGGAATTCTGTAAGCTTAACCTTCACATAGCTCCTCATGGTTCCCTTTCTACCTTGGTGGCGAAACCTACCCTTACGGATCAGATCATAGAGGCTCAGAAGCATGATACGGGAATTTCCCGAATCAAGAAGAATATTTCCAAGGGAGTTGCTGGCTGTTTCTCTATGGATGAACGAGGTGTTGTTTACTTTGGTAACCGTTTGGTGGTTCCCAAATGTCAACAGATGCAGCAACTGATCCTTAAGGAGGCCCGTGAATCCCCTCTCACCATTCATCCCAGTAGTACAAAGATGTATCAGGACCTACGCCAGAGGTTCTGGTGGACTAGGATGAAGAGAGAAATCGCTTAGTATATCGCCAAATGTGACGTTTGTCGTCGCGTTAAGGCAGGTCATCAAAGACCTGTTGGCACCCTTCAACCTTTAGCTATTCCCGAGTGGAAATGGGACAAAGTTGGTATGGACTTCATCACCGGCTTTCCCAGGACCAAGAAAGGAAATAATGCTATCTTCGTAGTCATTGATCGTCTCTCCAAAGTGGCTCACTTCCTACCTGTTCAAGAGAGTATCACTGCTAGTCAGCTCGCTGACTTATATATCTCCCGAATAGTGTCACTCCATGGTGTTCCACTAGAGATCAATTCAGACCGTGGCAGTCTTTTCACCTCTCATTTCTGGGAAAGTTTCCAAACTGCCATGCGCACCCATCTTTCTTTCAGTACCGCTTTCCACCCTCAATCAAGTGGTCAGGTGGAAAGGGTCAACCAAATTCTCGAAGACATGCTTAGAGCTTGCGTTATCTCATTCGGTATGGATTGGGAGAAATGTCTTCCCTTTGCCGAGTTTTGTTATAACAATAGCTACCAATCCAGTCTTAAGAAAGCACCCTTCGAGATTCTGTATGGACGAAGATGTCGAACACCTTTGAACTGGTCAGAAACCGGTGAAAGAGAATTCTTTGGACCGGATATGATCCAGGAGGCAGAAGAGCAAGTTCGCATCATTCGTGAGAATTTGAAAACAGCCCAGTATCGTCAAAAGAGCCAGTATGACCGCCGTCATAAGGAAGTGGCTTATGAAGTTGGCGACAAGGTTTACCTTCGGGTTACTCCTTTAAAGGGTACCCATCGTTTCGGTATCAAGGGCAAGTTGGCTCCTCGTTACATCGGTCCTTTTTGCATTCTCGCTAAACGAGGAGAGGTTGCCTACCAGTTGGAACTACCCCCACATCTTTCTCGAGTTCATGATGTCTTCCACATCTCTCAACTCAGGCGTTGCTTTTCGGATCCCATCCGCGGAGTGGACCACGAAACGCTTGATCTCCAAGATAACCTCACTTATCGAGAGTACCCCATTCGCATTCTGGATCAAGCAGAGCGTGTCACTCGACGTCATAACATCAAGTTTCTCAAGGTTCAGTGGTCTCAACATGCCGAGAGAGAAGCTACTTGGGAGCGAGAAGATCGTCTTCGACTTGAGTACCCCGCTTCCTTTCCGCCAACTCCTGAATCTCGGGACGAGATTTTTTTCGAGTGGGGGCGAGTTGTCACATCCCTAGTTCTAGTATGATCCTAGGCTTGCTTTGTGCATCATGTCTAAATTTCAAATGAAATTGAAATGGGGATGTTTCAAACCCTAGCACCAAAGCAAATTCAAATAGGTTCAACTTCAAAACGGATTTTCAATGAACCCAAAATGCTATTCAAAATGTTCATGCTCTTTGGATAATGTTGGGAACAACAACCAGAAGTGATGCACATTTTTGCTACACATTTTGGATTTTTGAATCAATGCATAAATATTTGATTTGGAGCTATTTAAATTATATAAATATTTTTAATGGCTCCAAAAATGTTGGGAATTGGCGAGGGCCTCTGGAATATTATATCTAGATGCCACAAATATTTTCAGCATTTATGGAAGTGTTTTAACATTTCTTTTGGATAGAGAACAAATGTCAGAAATAGAAAAAGAAAACAGGAAATAAGAAAACACTTACCTGACGCTTACCTGGCGCCCCACCACGGCCCAGCAGAGGCCCAGCCCACTGGCTCTTGCCAGTCATCTCCCTCCTCGCGCCAGAAGGCAGGGGCGCGTGCTCGCCGCGTGCCGGCCATGCGCCGGCCACCTCCTGCCTCCCTGGATGTCTCCCCGTCGCCCTGAGGACGCCACGCGATCCCCCGACTCTCTCTTGCTCTCTCTCGTCCCCATCCTCTCGCTCTGGATTCCCTCCCCCTTCTCTGCTCGCTTCCAAATGGAGCCCGTCACCGCCGTTCGCCATAGCCGCAGCCACCGCCTCCCTCTCGCCTCCCCGACATGCCCCAGGGATTCGTCTCATCACCTTCGTCCTCATCGTCGAGCCACACATCGCCAGGAGCTCTACTTCGCCATCAATTCCGTCGTCTTTAACCTCTCGGCCGCCGTGGATCTCCGTCGCCGCTCGCCGCCGTCAGCGCGTCCCCGAGCCTGCTGAGCTGCTCTTCCGGTCCACTATGAGCCTCGCGTCGGTTCCCCCTTCCCCCCTGCCTTCCCATGCACCGCAGCACTGCGCCCGCTCGAGGCCGAACTCCGGCCGCCGCCCTGAGCTCCGCTCCGGTGAGCTCCGGCCTCCCCAGTTCATCCCACATGCTCCACTAGATGCGGACGACGACGGGCTACGCCCCGGTGGTCTCCGCGTGCTCTTCCGCCGCCTGTAGCGCATTCCGGCGAAGCACCGCCACGCGGTTTGGTCGTCGCCGGCCGAACTCCGGCGACTGCCGACGTGGCACGATCACTAGAACTAATCCCCATCATTAGCCACCTCACTAGCCGCTGACGGTGGGCCCCAGAGTTAAGTCAAACCCTGGTCAGCGCGGTTTGACCTGGGGTTAACCCCAGTGTCACTGACGTGTGGCCCCCACACGTCAGGTTTGACCTGGTCAGCCCTGCTGACGCCTCTGTGACGTCACGCTGACGCAGTAATTGATTTCTGGATTTTAAATAATTTAGAGAATTCCAGAAAATAGTTAAAACTTCTAAAATTCATAGTAATTCAACCGTAACTCCAAATCAAATAAATTATATATGAAAAATTATCAGAAAAATGCAAGTAATCCATTTATACCAGTTTCATGCATGAAAAACCAACTTATACTTGCTGTATAAGTGAAAACGTAATAATGGCAAGTTATATATTTAATTTGGGGTTTGCATATGAACCCTTGGTTCATATGGACTTCAACCAAATTGATGCTAGATGCATTAGGGAAAATCATAGCATCTTTGAAATGTCATCTTCATGCATCATATTGTTGCATATGGTTGTTTATTGATTGCCGGCACAGTACCCTCTCGATAGGTTCTACTCCGGAAGGTGTCCCGAGTACCTGTCTGAGGAGCAGTGCTTCTTCGTGGATCTATCAGGCAAGCAAACCCCCTTGAGCATCTCAATAAAATCCCACTCTCTCACTCCTGCTCCTTTTACTGCATAAGGACAACAACGTTTCAAACTGCTACTTTCTGCTGCGGTAGCTGAACCCATTCCTCAGCATGACCTGTCATTGCCACAGTAAATAGTTGAAACCCACTAGCATGAGTAGGAGTTGCTTGAGCCTTGATGTGCCTGCTCATCCATGCTTGTTTTTATTTATGCCAGCTATGCTTAGAGTTGTGTCAGGTCTGATTCATCGGGAATGAATCGGAGTGGTGAACATGTCCTACCGATAAAGGCTAAGTGTGTGAACACGTTTTGGTAAAGGTAGCGATGAGAGGCCATGTAGGAGTACATGGTGGGTTGTCTCATTGGAACCATCCTTAAGCACTGAGTTCTGTGTATGTTATCCAAGTCCAGTTACTACCACACATTGGGTTCCGGTTATCCGGCCCCTCTCGGCTTATTAATCCGCTTGATCTCTGTCCAGGAGTTGCAACTAGTTTCTGGCGTTTGTAGGTAGTGCTACTTGTCTACCAGGTGGTGTCCGACGGGACGGGCTTGGGACAGACTAGGCACCGTGGCACGGTGTACCAAGTGGCACCCGGATGGTGGGCTTGGGAACCCTGCACACATCGTTTGGGGCCGTGAGCGACACCCCAGCCAGATCTCCTTGTGCATGGAACCCGAATAGGCGATAAACTTGGACGAGAGACTTGTGTGGTTAGTAAGGTCGTGGCCGACACCCTCGCCCGGCTTCCGCTTGATGGTTGCCGAGGTACATGACGTGTACAGGGCTATAAGTGGCGAGAGCGTGTGTGACGAAGTACACCCCTGCAGGGTCAACATTATCTATTCGAATAGCCGTTTTCCTCGGATATGGAAACTTGGAGGACTTATGTAGTACATAGACAACTTGAAGTGGATACTCTAAAATCCGCAAGATAAGCGTGAGTGCTATGGATGGCCTTCTCGTAGGGAGACGGGAACGGATCCATAGTGGAGTATTGATATGGTGAATATGTGGACTCGTGTGCGTCTTCTCACCTCAAAGAAGTTTCTGATACTCGTAGTATAGGTTAGCCACTGAGTCAAAGCTGGCTTGCTGCTGTTAAACTCCACCACCCCCTTTGATAATTGCATATGTAGATAGTTCTGATGTAAGACTTGCTGAGTACCTTCGTACTCACGTTTGCTTATTTATGTTTTGCAGTTGGTTACACTAGTGACTTCGACGAGTAGCTTGTATCCCAGCTACGATCTTGTACCCTTTGGAGGGTATTAGTCAGGCTTCTTAGCTTTTCTTTTGTAGTTGTCTGTACTCAGACATGTAATGCTTCCGTTGTTTGTATGCTCTGAATGATGGGTCATGAGACCCCTGTTTGTATTGAATGCTATGTGGCTCTTCTGGGCCTTTATCTATATGAGTTTGAGTTATGTTGTGATGCCATGTTGTACAGCACATACTTGCATGTTATGCGTACGTGTAACGTGTATTGCTATGTGTGGGATCCGACAACCTAGTTGCTTTATCCCTTAGCCTCAAATTATGATTTGAAATTATAGACCTAGACTAACCTATATCTATATGCATTTGTTGATCCTAGGACATTCACGCACTCACGTTTCAAAGAGGGAATTTCGTTCTTTCCTATGTGAGAGTTTTCTCGAATTGAAAAAGGCTATTTATTATTTATTCATCTCCAATACTTTCCTAATAAAAGAGAGAGGGAGAATAATAGTACTTTCATAGAAACATGAAGATTTATAAATAGATCAATTTTGTTTTGCCGGATTGTTTCTTTATTGGAAGGAAAATGCGTGTTTAAAGAAAAGTTCATTTTGTTGGCTCATTTTTAGGAGTCGGGGAAAATTTACTTTAGAAATTTTGGAGCCCGTTTAGATGTTTTTCTGCGCGAAAACCTTTAAAAAAAATCCAGCAGGCCAGCCGGGCCAAGGCCCAGGCCAGCCACCGCCTCCCCAGCGCAGGCAGCCGGCCGCGCCAGGCCATCGCGCGCGCCAGGCGCCAGAGGCAGGAGCCGCCGCCGCCCCTTTTTGATTCCTAGTAGGACTTTAGTCCTACTCCGTTTCCTCTTTTTCTTTCCTATTCCTACTCTATTTCTTGTCCCCTACCCCAAGAAACCCCCTCCCCTCACCAATATAAATACCCCAACACCCCTCCAACATCAAATCAAACCCCAAGCCCACCCGCGCCCTCCCGCGCCCCCACACCCGCGCCGCCGCCCCCACGCCGCCGCCGCACTTTGCCCACGCCGCCGCCGCCCTACGCCACGCCGCCGGAGCCTCTCGCACCGAGGTTGCCCTGCGTCTCTTTTCCTCGGATCGTTTTCTTCTAATCGTTCCGATTCTTTTCTTCTCTTCTGATTCGTTTTCTAGATCGGTTTTTCGTTTCGGTTTTCTTCTCCGAAACCCTAGATCGGATTCGTTTTCTTCCGATTTAGTTGCCTTTGGACCGTTCGCCGGACCGTTCGTCCTAACGAACGTGATCACCGGATTCTTCTAGGTTAACGAACGTCCGTTCGTTTAACCGTTCTTCTTTTTCTTTCGTCGGATTTATTCCGCGATCGCGATCTCAGATCCGATCTTCGTTCTAGTTTCTTCTCGCTCGTTTATCGAAATCAGGTGATTCAAGCGCCTGGAGTTTCGTTTCGAAACCGCCGTTCCGTCTAATCAACTTAAACAAGTTTTTGCCGGTAAAATTTGACCTAGTTTCAACTTGCTAGAACCGAGTTGTTTTCTTCCGCCGTTTGTTTTCCGTTTCTTTGTTCGGTTCGTTCTTTCTTTGCAACCGGAGTTCTTAAGTTGAACTCTGGTTCGTTCTCTTGTTCGAGTTTTACCTGTGCATTAGATGAGTACTTATTGTATGCTTGTTGTTTGTCTGCGATACCCGGATTGCGCCGCTTGTTACTTTGAAACCCTAGGACTCGCGGATCATTAGCAAGGCAAGTAACACTTTGATCATACCTTTTCTACAACCCATGTTTTATTGCATTAGATCAATCCTCTCACATTGCATGATTAGGATCTAATTAAATTGTGGGATGGGAAGTAGATGAGGTAGTACCTATTACCTTTATTATCAAACCTTTGGGAGTTACTTCTACGTTGCTTATTATGCCATGCTATGCTAGTAGACGTGGATTGGGTGAGTGATATCCATGACAGATGTGAGTTGATAATTAATGGTTTATCTAAGGTGGCAACTTAAACACACATCTGGGTGGATTGAGGCACCTGATGTCTATCAGGACTTGCCTGTTTTTTCGGACCGCCACCCAGGCTCAAAGGGATCATAAGATCTTTCATGCTAGAAACTTCCGTGTGCAGCCACATGCTACTATGGGCTCTGGCATAGTTGACTAAGTTGTGCGAACTCTTACGGGGACTAGCAGATGTAGGGTAGGTGTACGGTCTACACCATCGTAAGGTGCTAGCGCTTCTGAAAGACATGTCTCGGTCATCCGTCTTCTCAAACACCATGTAGTGCGAGAAACAAACGGAGGCGATCGAGTCTTGTGGGGAAAAGTGCGCAAACCTCTGCAGAGTGTAAACTAATCATGATTAGCTGTGTCCCCGGTTATGGACAATCTTGAGTATCTAGTACTTAATATCATGTGAATCTCATAACATGTTACTTCTAATTAATATTGTTGGGTTTTAATTGTTCACTTAATTGGGATCGGAATGCTGTCAACCATTCTCGATGTTTAACAACTACCATGATAGTTAAATAAATTTATTCCTTTGCAGTAGGGAAAAACTGGCTTTACGCAAAACTGTAACCATAGAGCTTTCCACCAGCCATATATGCATATAGTATAGCTGTTTCATTCCATTACTCTCTATGTGTTACTTTGCCAGCATATTCCATGTGCTGACCCGTTTTCGGGCTGCAACTTCTCATGTTGCAGACTTTTCAGACGACGAGTAAGGTGTTTTAGGTCGTGGTTCTATACTCAGTGATGCCGTTGGAGTTGATGGACCCATTTAACTTTCGAGTCTTCCGCTGTTATCGTTTTAGATGGCCTTAAGCCATTTTTATTGTAATAAGTTCTCTTTTGAGACAACGATGTAATAAGTGTGTGATTGCCACTTTGCTATAAATCCTTCGATGTACTGTGTGGTGTCAGCATTACTGATCCAGGGATGACACCTGAGCACAGAGCACTTGATCCATTCGGGTCGGGTCGCTACAGAGAATGGTATCAGAGCACACGCTGACTGTAGGACAAAACCACTAAGTTAAAGCCATAGATCACCATTCTCTTCTCATTTTCTAACTCCTCATCTTTTCTACTCTTCTAGGATGATGCACGTGAAGATTAAGTACGCCCAACCGGATGAAGGCACACCTTTTGGATTTCACCTGTAGGAAGTCACCAAGTACCTGAATATTGGATTACCAAGCTTCACGGGAACCTTCAACGCCACTCTGCCTGAAGAGGAGCGCTGGAAGATTCAAGCTCACATTCCGGGGAGAACATTCACGCCAATCACGAAACCCATAGATAGTGTTTTCAATGCACCAACCTGGAGTCTGGGAAGGAGCATGGCAGCTCATATCACCATAGGACGCATTGGAGAAGTTTATCAAGAAGACCTCAAGGACACTATCTACCAGATTTGCGGACGCCGAGATGAACAATGGGAGTTAGTCAGCACCAAGAAGGATAGATCCATTGCATCATTCATCCAGGAGTTAAACCAGCACATTCGACGCCACAAGAACCAGATGTGCAATGATATGATAGAGCTGAAGAATGCGAAGGCAAGGATCATCGAGCTAGAAGGAGAACTGAAGTCTACACGCAAGGACTACATGGACGAGATCGTAGCTCTAGCAAGGCACAATGGCGATCTTAAGCAGGAGATTGAAGAACTCAAGAGGAAGTTAGCATCCCAAGAGGAAGACGAGTACGTCGCATGTCCGGACAACTACATCATCATCGACGACACCGATTCGGATCCAAGTGAACCCGACTTTGAAGACGAAGCTGGAGCAGATATCATGGAGTCTTCCACCGGTTCAAATTTCTAGATGACCACCAGATAGTAGTAGTATTCCCCCATGTAAACATTATAGTCCAGCACTTTTGCGATAGTTTAGACTGATTGTAAGCCCTTGATTGATTGAAGTGATTTTGTGTGCATTTGCTAATGTGCATATGGGTAGTGTTTTCCTTAGACCTCACTCTATTCTTAATTCTCGTCTTTTCTAAACCCTCAGATGCCTCCGAGACGTGACAATGGATTTCCACCGGAGCTCACTCAATTGATCCAGCAACAGAATAATTGATGCAGATGTTAGTCCAGAACCAGCAGAACAACAAGCCACCACCACCACCACCTGTTGACCACTTAGCCCGTTTTCTTAGGCTGAATCCGCCGGTGTTTTCTAGTAGCACCGAGCCGATAGTAGCAGACGATTGGCTCCGCAAGATAGGAAGGGAGTTGACCACTGCAGGATGCACGGATGGTGAGAAAGTGAAGTTTGCCGCTCACTAGCTTGACGGACCCGCGGCAGCATCGTGGGAGAATTTCATAGCCACTTACCCAGTTGACACTGTCACATGGGATCAGTTTCAGCAAGCTTTCTGCACTGCCCATGTTTCAGCAGGAGCTATGGCCATAAAGAAGCGTGAGTTTCGCAACTTACGCCAAGGAGGAAGGACAGTGGGCCAGTACGTTGACGATTTCAGCAAGTTAGCACGTTATGCCCCAAATGACGTTGCTACGGATGCAGCTAAGCAGGAGAAGTTTCTGGAAGGATTGAATGATGAGCTAAGCATGCAGTTGATGGTAGCAAGTTTCAACAACTACCAGGAGTTGGTAGATCGTGCCATCATGATTGAAGGGAAGCAACAGCAGATTGAGAACCGCAAGAGGAAGTATGGACAGGGGAAGTATAACTCTGGAGCCCAGCAGAAGCCCCGCTTTACCCCTAAACCGGGATTTCAGTTTCAGCACACCCATGGAGGAGGTAGCTCGCACAACCATAATGGCCACAAGAATGGTAATGGGAATGGAGGAAGCAACGGCCAGAACCGTACCATCCCATCAACCCCAACCAAGAGAGACCTAAGTCAAGTCACCTGTTTCAAGTGTTCCAAGACCGGACATTATGCCAATGAATGTCCCAAAGGCCAGAATGGAAATGGCAATGGAAGCTCTGGGAAGCAGCTGAACCCTTTCAATAGGGGACAGGTGAACCACGTTAATGTGGAGGAGGTTGAAGATCAACCCGATGCAGTAATCGGTAAGTTTTTGGTTAAGCCATTTACCGCACTTGTTCTTTTTGACACTGGTGCATCGCATTCATACATATCAAGGGGATTTGTGGATAAGTATAACCTGCCAACCCAAGCCCTTAGGTCACCCATGTTAGTAAGCTCACCAGGAGCGGAGTTTATGGCTAGACGATGGTGTGATCGGTTACCATTAAGGATTGGTAACTATGTGTTTCCCTCAGACCTAATAGTATTGGAATCTCAAGGATTGGATGTGATATTAGGCATGGATTGGTTATCAAAGTATGAAGGGAATATTGAGTGTGCTAGTAAGTCAATTTTGCTTACCACACCCAAAGGGAGAAGGATCAAGTATGTATCCCGGCATGTACCAAACTGGACACAAGTAAACTGCCTAACAGGAGTTGTGCAAGAAGAAGTACCAGTGGTAAAGGATTTTCCTGATGTATTTCCTGAGGAATTACCAGGCATGCCACCGGATAGAGACATTGAGTTTTTGATTGAGTTATTACCAGGTACAGGCCCAATATCGAAGCGACCGTACCGGATGCCAGCAAAGGATTTGGTGGAAATTAAGAATCAGATTAAGGAATTATTGGATAAAGGTTACATTCGCCCAAGTTCTTCGCCTTGGGGATCACCCGTACTTCTAGTGGAAAAGAAGGATGGATCATTAAGGATGGTTGTAGATTATCGGGGATTGAATGAAGTAACCATCAAGAATAAGTACCCACTGCCAATGATCAATGATTTGTTTGATCGTTTGCAAGGAGCTAAAGTGTTTTCCAAGATCGATTTGCGATCAGGGTACCACCAATTGAAGATTCGGGAGCAGGACATACCTAAGACGGCATTCACCACAAGATATGGACTATATGAGTATACCGTTATGTCATTTGGATTGACTAACGCACCTGCCTATTTTATGAACCTGATGAACAAAGTGTTTATGGAGTTTTTGGATAAGTTCGTCGTAGTGTTCATTGATGACATTCTGGTTTATTCAAAGAATGAAGAGGAGAATAAGGAACATTTGCGTTTGGTTTTGGAGAAACTAAGGGAACATCAGTTATACGCCAAATTCAGCAAATGTGAGTTTTGGTTGAAGGAAGTTGGATTCCTCGGACACGTTATATCCGGAGAAGGTATAGCAGTTGACCCCACAAAGGTTGAGACCGTAACCGAATGGGAAGCACCAACAACAGTTGGAGAGATCCGGAGTTTTCTTGGACTCGCAGGATACTACCGGAGATTCATTGAGAACTTTTCAAAGATTGCAAAGCCTATGACGGAGTTGTTGAAGAAGGATACTAAGTTCAAATGGACTGAGGAGTGTGAGGCTAGTTTCCAGGAGTTGAAGAAACGTTTGGTTACCTCACCAGTATTGATTTTGCCAGATCAGACCAAGGATTATGAGGTGTATTGCGACGCTTCACGTCGAGGACTTGGAGCAGTGCTTATGCAGGAAGGAAGAGTTGTTTCGTATGCTTCACGGCAACTGAAGCCTCATGAGTTGAATTATGCCACGAATGATTTGGAGTTAGCAGCCGTAGTGCATGCATTGAAGACGTGGAGACATTTCCTCATTGGAAATCATTGTGAGGTGTACACGGATCACAAGAGTTTGAAGTACATTTTCACGCAGAAGGAGTTGAACCTTAGACAGAGGAGATGGTTGGAGCTCATCAAGGATTATGACATGAGATTGCATTACCATCCCGGAAAAGCTAATGTAGTAGCTGGCGCATTGAGCTGTAAGAGCCATGTAAATACCCTAATGACGGGGAAAATACCCAAGGAGTTAGCAGAAAACCTTTGTGAGCTATGTTTGGAAATAGTTCCGAGAGGCTATGTAGCAGCATTGGAGATTCAGTCAACATTGATGGATAAGATCAGAGAAGCTCAGAAATCTGACAAAGAGATTGCTGCTATAAAGGATAAACTTAGCAAAGGAAAAGCTAAGGGATTTCGTGAGGATGAGCACGATACCTTATGGTTTGAGGACCGTGTTTATGTGCCCAATGACCCGGAGATCAGGAAGTTGATTTTGCAAGAGGCACATGATTCACCATATTCGATTCACCCAGGGAATACCAAGATGTATTTGGATTTGAAGGAAACATTCTGGTGGACCGGAATGAAGAAGGATATTGCAGCATATGTAGCAGTTTGTGACGTATGTCAGAGAGTAAAGGCAGAGCATCAAAAGCCAGCAGGATTGTTACAACCATTGCCGATACCCAAATGGAAGTGGGATAAGATAGGCATGGATTTTATCACAGGACTACCCAGGACAAAATCAGGCTATGACTCGATATGGGTAGTAGTTGATCGTTTGACAAAGGTAGCACATTTTATTCCAGTTAAGACCACTTACACCAGTGCTAAGTTGGCAAAGATATACATGACTATGATCATTTGTTTGCATGGAGTTCTGAAGAGTATCGTATCAGATAGAGGAACCCAATTTACCTCAAAGTTTTGGAATCAGTTGCATGAAACTTTAGGAACCAGACTAGAGTTCAGCACAGCTTTTCATCCGCAAACAGATGGACAGACCGAGAGAGTCAATCAGATTTTGGAAGATATGCTGAGAGCTTGTGCACTAGATTATGGATCTAGTTGGGACGATAACTTGCCGTATGCGGAGTTTTCTTATAACAACAGTTACCAAACCAGTTTAAAGATGGCACCTTTCGAAGCTTTATACGAAAGGAGGTGCAGGACACCGTTGTCATGGGACGAAGTTGGAGACCGTCAAATCTTTGGACCAGATTTGATTAAGGAGTCTGAACGGAAAGTTAAGTTGATTCGCGATAGGCTCAAGGTAGCCCAGTCCAGGCAGAAGAGCTACGCAGATTCTAAACGCAAGGCGACAGTTTACGAAACCGGAGACAGAGTTTATCTCCGAGTATCCCCACTTCGAGGAGTTAAGCGCTTTGGAGTTAAGGGAAAGTTAGCACCGCGTTTCGTTGGACCGTACAAGATTTTGCAACGTATGGGAGAAGTCGCTTATAAGTTGGAATTACCAGAGGGACTATCAGGAGTTCATGATGTATTCCATGTTTCTCAGCTGAAGAAATGTCATGCCGAAATGGCGGAGGTACCGCTAAGAGATACCGTGCCGCTTGAAGCGATTCAGTTGAAGGACGACTTAACATATGAGGAGAAACCAGTCAAGATTCTCGATTATGCCAGTAGAGTTACTTGCAGCAAGGTTATCAAGTTTTGCAAAGTTTAGTGGAACCACCAGTCGGAGGATGAAGCCACCTGGGAGAGAGAAGAAGATTTGCTCAAGGACCACCCTCACCTATTTTCTAGCCAACCCAAATCTCGAGGGCGAGATTCATCTTAAGGGGGGTAGGTTTGTAACATCCCAAATTTGCAATTTGGAATGTTATACACTAGATCATCATGCATATCATATTTTCTTGCATTTTGGTTGATCCTAGAAATTTCACGCAACTCAAGGACCTTCGGAGAGAGTTGGAGATTTCGTTATTTTCCTATTTGAGAGTTTTCTCGAATTTGAAAAGAGGATCATTTGATTTATTTATTTCATCTTCAATTATTTTCCTATATCAAAAATGAGAGAGGGAATAATATGACTTTCCCAAATTTAGGAAAAATGAAGATTTAATAAATAGATCAATTTTGTTTGCCGGAGTTTGTTTGCTTTTTATTTGGATAGGGAAAAATGCATGTTTTAAAAAAATTGCATTTTAGGTCCGTAGAAAAGTTCATTTTGTTCGGCTCATTTTTAGGAGTCGGGGAAAATTTACTTTAGAAATTTTGGAGCCCGTTTAGATTTTCTTTTCTGTGTTTTTCTACGCGCAGAACCGTTTAAAAAAAATCCAGCAGGCCAGCCGGGCCAAGGCCCAGGCCAGCCACCGCCTCCCCAGCGCAGGCAGCCGGCCGCGCCAGGACATCGCGCGCGCCAGGCGCCAGAGGCAGGAGCCGCCGCCGCCCCTTTTTGATTCCTAGTAGGACTTTAGTCCTACTCCGTTTCCTCTTTTTCTTTCCTATTCCTACTCTATTTCTTGTCCCCTACCCCAAGAAACCCCCTCCCCTCACCAATATAAATACCCCAACACCCCCCCTCCAAATCATCAAACCAAACCCCAAGCCCTCCACCGCGCCCTACACCACGCCACCCCACACCCGCGCCGCCGCCCTTGTGCCCTAGCGCCGCCGCCGCACCTTGCCCACGCCGCCGCCGCCCTACGCCACGCCGCCGGAGCCTCTCGCCGGAGACCTCGCCGGAGGTTGCCCGCTTCTCTTTTCCTTGGATCGTTTTCTTCTAACCGTTCCGATTTTTTCTTCTCCTCTGATTCATTTTCTATATCGGTTTTTCGTTTCGGTTTTCTTCTCTGAAACCCTAGATCGGATTCGTTTTCTTTTCCGATTTAGTTGCCTTTGGACCGTTCACCGGACCGTTCGTCCTAACGAACGTGATCACCGGATTCTTCTAGGTTAACGAACGTCCGTTCGTATAACCGTTCTTCTTTTTCTTCTCGTAGGATTTATTCCGCGATCGCGATCTCAGATCCGATCTTCGTTCTAGTTTATCTTCTCGCTCGTTTATCGGAATCAGGTGATTCATGCGCCTGGAGTTTCGTTTCGAAACCGCCGTTCCGTCTAATCAACTTAAACAAGTTTTTGCCCCGGTAAAAATTGACCTAGTTTCAACTTGCTAGAACCGAGTTGTTTTCTTCCGCCGTTTGTTTTCCATTTCTTTGTTCGGTTCGTTCTTTCTTTGCAACCGGAGTTCTTAAGTTGAACTTTCTGGTTCGATCTCTTGTTCGAGTTTTACCTGTGCATTAGATGAGTACTTATTGTGTGCTTGTTGTTTGTCTGTGATAGATCACCCGGATTGCGCCGCTTGTTACTTCGAAACCCTAGGACTCGCGGATCATCAGCAAGGCAAGTAACACTTTGATCATACCTTTTCTACAACCCATGTTTTATTGCATTAGATCTATCCTCTCACATTGCATGATTAGGATCTAACTAAATTGTGGGATGGGAAGTAGATGAGGTAGTACCTATCACCTGTATTATTATTATGAAACCTTTGGGAGTTACTTCTACGTTTGCTTATTATGCCATGCTATGCTAGTAGACGTGGATTGGGTGAGTGATATCCATGATAGATGTGAGTTGATAATTTTAATGGTTTATCTAAGGTGGCAACTTAAACACACATCTGGGTGGATTGAGGCACCTGATGTCTATCAGGACTTGCCTGTTTTTTTCGGACCGCCACCCAGGCTCAAAGGGATCATAAGATCTTTCATGCTAGAAACTTCCATGTGCAGCCACAAGCCATTATGGGCTCTGGCATAGTTGACTAAGTTGTGCGAACTCTTACGGGGTGGACTAGCAGATGTAGGGGTTGTAGGTGGTACGGTCTACCCCACATGTAAGGTGCTAGCACTTCTGAAAGACTGTGTCTCGATCATCCGTCTTCTCAAACACCATGTAGTGCGAGAAACCAAACGGAGGAGATCGAGTCTTGTGGGGAAAAGTGCGCAAACCTCTGCAGAGTGTACAAACTAATCATGATTAGCCGTGTCCCCGGTTATGGACAACTTAAGTATCTAGTAGTTGAATATCATGTGAATCTCAACATGTTACTTCTAATTAATATTATTGGGTTTTAATTGTTCACTTAATTGGGATCGGAATGCTGTCAACCATTCTCGATGTTTAACAACTACCATGATAGTTAAATAAATTTATTCCTTTGCAGTAGGGAAAAACTGGCTTTACGCAAAACTGTAACCATAGAGCTTTCCACCAGCCATATATGCATATAGTATAGCTGTTTCATTCCATTACTCTCTATGTGTTACTTTGCCAGCATATTCCATGTGCTGACCCGTTTTCGGGCTGCAACTTCTCATGTTGCAGACTTTTCGGACGACGAGTAAGGTGTTTTAGGTTGTGGTTCTATACTCAGTGATGCCGTTGGAGTTGATGGACCCATTTATCTTCCGAGTCTTCCGCTGTTAGTTTTAGATGGCGTTAAGCCATTTTTATTGTAATAAGTTCTCTTTTGAGACAACGATGTAATAAGTGTGTGATTGCCACTCTGCTATAAATCCTTCGATGTACTGTGTGGTGTCAGCATTACTGATCCAGGGATGACACCTGAGCACAGAGCACTTGATCCATTCGGGTCGGGTCGCTACACTCAGATAGCCTCTCTTATGGGGAAATGTAGTCTTGTGCTTCCATGTGCCATAGTAGTCCGCTACAGCCCGGTTCACCGGAGTCCTGCTAGCCCAGCACTACTGCTCCGGAACACTCGACTGGCCGGCATGTGATTCACTTTTTTCCTGTGTCTGTTCCTTCGGGGAAATGTCACGCGGTGACATCCGGAGTCCTGCCTAGCCTACTACAGCCCGGGTTCCCGGAGTCCTGTTAGCCCAGTGCTACAGCCCGGATTCATACGCTGTTAACCGACATGCTCGAGGTTGATTCATGTATGCCTGTCCCTATAAGTAAGTGCTACTTTGGGTTCACGACTAGTCATGTCGGCCCGGGTTCTCTGTCATATGGATGCTAGCGACACTATCATATACGTGAGCCAAAAGGCGCAAACGGTCCTGGGCCAGGTAAGGTGGCACCCGTGGGAATACCGTGCGTGAGGCCACAAAGTGATATGAAGTGTTACATGCTCGATCGGTGTGACTTAGGATCGGGGTCCCGACAACATCGATCACGGAGGGCTTCTACATCAACACCATAGCCCCTCCGATGAAGTCTGAGTAGTTTACCTCAGACCTACGGGTCCATAGTTATTAGCTAGATGGATTCTTCTCTCTTTTTGGATCTCAATACAATGTTCTCCCCCTCTCTTGTGGAGAACTATTCGATGTAATCTTCTTTTTGCGGTGTGTTTTTTGAGACCAATGAATTGTGGGTTTATGATCAAGTCTATCTATGAATAATATTTGAATCTTCTGTGAATTCTTTTATGTATGATTGGTTATCTTTGCAAGTCTCTTCGAATTATCAGTTTGGTTTGGCCTACTAGATTGATCTTTCTTGAAATGGGAGAAGTGCTTAGCTTTGGGTTCAATCTTGCGATGTCCTTTCCCAGTGACAGTAGGGGCAGCAAGGCACGTATTGTATTGTTGCCATCGAGGATAACAAGATGGGGTTTTCATCATATTGCATGAGTCCATCCCTCTACATCATGTCATCTTGCTTAAGGCGTTACTCTGTTTTTAACTTAATACTCTAGATGCATGCTGGATAGCGGTCGATGAGTGGAGTAATAGTAGTAGATGCAGGCAGGAGTCGGTCTACTTGTCTTGGACGTGATGCCTATATACATGATCATACCTAGATATTCTCATAACTATGCTCAATTCTGTCAATTGCTCAAAAGTAATTTGTTCACCCACCATAGAATAGTTATGCTCTCGAGAGAAGCCACTAGTGAAACCTATGGCCCCCGGGTCTATCTTTATCATATTAATCTCCTACTACTTAGTTATTTCCTTTTATTTTTTACTTTTCCTTTATTTTACTTTGCATCTTTATCACAAAAATACCAAAAATATTATCTTTATCATATCTATCAGATCTCACTCTCGTAAGTGGCTGTGTAGGGATTGACAACCCCTATTCGCACTGGTTCCGAGAATTTATTTGTTTTGTGCAGGTACGAGGGACTCGCGTGTAGCCTCCTACTGTATTAATACCTTGGTTCTCAAAAACTGAGGGAAATACTTACGCTACTTTGCTGCATCATCCCTTCCTCTTCGGGGAAAACCAACGCAGTGCTCAAGAGGTAGCAAGAAGGATTTCTGGCGCCGTTGCCGGGGAGGTCTATGCAAAAGTCAACATACCAAGTACCCATCACATACCCTTATCTCCTGCATTACATTATTTGCCATTTGCCTCTCATTTTCCTCTCCCCCACTTCACCCTTGCCGTTTTATTCGCCCTCTCTCTCTCTATCCTCTCTCTCTTTCTCTATTTGCCTCTTTTTGCCCGCTTGCTTTTTGTTTGCTTGTGTGTTAGCTCGTTTGCTTGTCGTTATGGCTAGTCCTTTACCTTCTACCTCTATGTCTGAAATTGAGGAAATTATTGTTGATAGGGACAATAATAATATCATGAAAAATTCTGATACTCCTGCTAAAGAACCTACCATCTTACATACAAAAAAATTCCGTGTTGGTAGTGGTAATATTATTGGAAAAGGAGTTATTCAATATTTCTTTACTTGTGCCAGTGCTTTACCTTCTATGGGAAGTTCTATCCTTCATAGAAGTAGTAGTCTTGCGGATGCTATTGCCATGCTTGTAGTTGAACTTGAAAGACAATTTATGCACATGCATCCTTGCATACAAAGGATTTTCCTGGAATTTTCTAATATTGAGCATTCTTCTGTTAAGTGTGCCGCTACTATCTTTTTGGCTCATGAGTTTAGATTCATAATAAAAGAGGCCAAAGAAATATTTGCACACTATAGGGTGGACGCTTGCCGTCCTCCGATAGAGGCTATCCTCTTTGATCAAGAAGAAATAATGCGTTTTCAATCTCTAGACTATGTTGCTTTCAATGAAAATCTTAGAAAAAGGGTTCCTATCAATGTTTTAGTTGACATAATTTCTGAACTAAATGATGATTTGGCTATTAGAAATAATGAACTAGAATATTCTCTTGAATATAGGCTCACAAAGTTCTGTCAAAAGAATGCTTATAATGATGAATTGGTTGTGCAATATGAAGGACCAAAGGAGGAACCTATACCTCCCAAGGTTGATCTTGGGGACTTTTGTCCCATTAAAGTTAGCCCTTTCGATTACTTTTTCTTGCCTCAAAGAAAACATGCTGCCGAACATAGAGAAAATGAAATGAGTTTTAATAATCTATCTTACTATTATGGCAATACCTAGATCTATCCTTGCTTGTTATGCCTAGCTAGGGGCGTTAAACGATAGCGCTTGTTGGGAGGCAACCCAATTTTATTTTTATTCCTTGATTTTTGCTCCTGTTTAGTAATAAATAATTTATCTAGACTCTGTTTTGGTTGTGTTTTTTGTGTTTAATTAATGTTTTTGCCAAGTAGAACCATTGGGAAGACTTGGGGAAAGTCTTGTTACACATGCTGTAAAACATAGAAACTTTAGCGCTCACGAGAACTGTTGTAATTTTTATTTGTAAAGTGATATTTAGATAATTCTTTTTCCAGATGATTATTAGATAAATTCCTCACGTCCAGCAATTTATTTCAGAATTTTTGGGGTTCCAGATCTTGCGCTAGCTACAGATTACTACAGACTGTTCTGTTTTTGACAGATTCTGTTTTTCGTGTGTTGTTTGCTTATTTTGATGAATCTATGGCTAGTAAAATAGTTTATAAACATAGAGAAGTTGGAATACAGTAGTATAAAACCAATATAAATAAATAATGAGTTCTTTACAGTACCTTGAAGTGGTCTTTTATTTTCTTTCGCTAACGGAGCTCACGAGATTTTCTACTTTAAGTTTTGTGTTGTGAAGTTTTCAAGTTTTGGGTGAAGATTTGACGGATTATGGAACAAGAAGTGGCAAGAGCCTAAGCTTGGGGATGCCCATGGAACCCCCAAGATAATCTAAGGACACCTAAAAGCCAAAGCTTGGGGATGCCCCGGAAGGCATCCCCTCTTTCGTCTACTTCTATCGGTAACTTTACTTGGAGCTATATTTTTATTCGCCACATGATATGTGTTTTGCTTGGAGCGTCTTGTATTATTTGAGTCTTTGCTTTTTAGTTTACCACAGTCATCCTTTCTGTACACACCTTTTAAGAGAGCCATACATAATTTGGAATTTGTTAGAATACTCTATGTGCTTCGCTTATATCTTTTGAGTTATATAGTTTTGCTCTAGTACTTCACTTATATCTTTTAGAGCATGGTGGTGGATTTGTTTTATAGAAACTCTTGATCTCTCATGCTTCACTTAGATTATTTTGAGAGTCTTAATATCATGGTAATTTGCATAAAATCCTAATATGCTAGGTATTCAAAGTTAGTAAAATTTCCTTAAGAGTGTTTTGAATACTAAGAGAAGTTTGATGCTTGATGATTGTTTTGAGATATTGAGGTAATAATATCAAAGTCGTGCTAGTTGAGTAGTTGTGAAATTGAGAAATACTTGTGTTGAAGTTTGCAAGTCCCGTAGCATGCATGTATGGTAAACGTTGTGTAACAAATTTGAAACATGAGGTGTTATTTAATTGTCTTCCTTATGAGTGGCGGTCGGGGACGAGCGATGGTCTTTTCCTACCAATCTGTCCCCCTAGGAGCATGCGCGTAGTACCGAGGTTTTTGATGACTTGTAGATTTTTGTAATAAGTATGTGAGTTCTTTATTACTAATGTTGAGTCCATGGATTATACGCACTCTCGCCCTTCCATCCTTGCTAGCCTCTTCGGTACCGTGCATTGCCCTTTCTCACATTGAGAGTTGGCGCAAACTTCGCCGGTGCATCCAAACCCCGTGATATCATACGCTCTTTCACACATAAACCTCCTTATATCTTCCTCAAAACAGCCACCATACCTACCTATTATGGCATTTCCATAGCCATTCCGAGATATATTGCCATGCAACTTTCAATCATTCCGTTCATCATGACACATTCATTATTGTAATATTGCTTAGCATGATCATGTAATTGACATAGTATTTGTGGCAAAGCCACCGTTCATAATTCTTTCATACATGTCACTCTTGGTCCATTGCATATCCCGGTACACCGCCGGAGGCATTCATATAGAGTCATCTTTGTTCTAGTATCGATTTGTAATCATTGAGTTGTAAATAAATAGAAGTGTGATGATCATCATTTTCTAGAGCATTGTCCCAAGTGAGGAATATAAAAAAAGAGAAAGGCCATAAAAAAGAGAAGGCCCAAAAAAGAAAAAAAGAAAAGAGAGAAAAAGAGAGAAGGGACAATGTTACTATCCTTTGCCACACTTGTGCTTCAAAGTAGCACCATAATCTTAATGATAGAGAGTCTCTTGTTTTGTCACTTTCATATACTAGTGGGAATTTTCATTATAGAACTTGGCTTGTATATTCCAACAATGGGCCTCCTCAAGTGCCCTAGGTCTTGTGAGCAAGCAAGTTGGATGCACACCCACTAGTTTCTTTTGTTGAGCTTTCTTACATTTATAGCTCTAGTGCATCCGTTGTATGGCAATCCCTACTCCTTGCATTAACGTCAATCGGTGGGCACCTCCATAGCCCATTGATTAGCCTCGTTGATGTGATACTTTCTCCCTTTTTTGTCTTCTCCACATAACCCCCCTCATTATATTCTATTCCACCCATAGTGCTATGTCCATGGCTCGCGCTCATATATTGCGTGAAAGTTTATAGGTTTGAGATTACTAAAGTATGAAACAATTGCTTGGCTTGTCATCGGGGTTGTGCATGATGAGAACATTCTTGTGTGACGAAATTGAAACATGACTAAACTATATGATTTTGTAGGGATGAACTTTCTTTGGCCATGTTATTTTGAGAAGACATAATTGCTTAGTTAGTATGCTTGAAGTATTATTATTTTTATGTCAATATGAACTTTTGTCTTGAATCTTTCGGATCTGAATATTTATACCACAATTAAGAAGAATTACATTAAAGTTATGCCAAGTAGCACTCCGCATCAAAAATTCTGTTTTTATCATTTACCTACTCAAGGACGAGCAGGAATTAAGCTTGGGGATGCTTGATACGTCTCCAATGTATCTATAATTTTTGATTGCTCCATGCTATATTATCTACTGTTTTGGACATTATTGGGCTTTATTATCCGCTTTTATATTATTTTTGGGACTAACCTATTAACCGGAGGCCCAGCCCAGAATTACTGTTTTTGCCTGTTTTAGGGTTTCGAAGAAAAAGAATATCAAACGGAGTCCAAACGGAATGAAACCTTCGGGAACGTGATTTTCTCAACGAACAAGACCCGGGAGACTTGGACCCTACGTCAAGAAAGGAAATAGGAGGCCACGAGGTAGGGGGACGCGCCTACCCCCCCTGGCGCCCTCCACCCTCGTGGGCCCCCTGTTGCTCCACCGACGTACTCCTTCCTCCTATATACACCTACGTACCCCCAAACGACCAGATACGGAGCCAAAAACCTAATTCCACCGCCGCAACTTTCTGTATCCACGAGATCCCATCTTGGGGCCTGCTCCGGAGCTCCATCGGAGGGAGCATCGATCACGGAGGGCTTCTACATCAACACCATAGCCCCTCCGATGAAGTGTGAGTAGTTTACCTCAGACCTACGGGTCCATAGTTATTAGCTAGATGGCTTCTTCTCTCTTTTTGGATCTCAATACAATGCTCTCCCCCTCTCTTGTGGAGAACTATTTGATGTAATCTTCTTTTTGCGGTGTGTTTGTTGAGACCGATGAATTGTGGGTTTATGATCAAGTCTATCTATGAATAATATTTTAATCTTCTCTGAATTCTTTTATGTATGATTGGTTATCTTTGCAAGTCTCTTCGAATTATCAGTTTGGTTTGGCCTACTAGATTGATCTTTCTTGCAATGGGAGAAGTGCTTAGCTTTGGGTTCAATCTTGCGGTGTCCTTTCCCAGTGACAGTAGGGGCAGCAAGGCACGTATTGTATTGTTTCCATCGAGGATAACAAGATGGGGTTTTCATCATATTGCATCAGTCCATCCCTCTACATCATGTCATCTTGCTTAAGGCGTTACTCTGTTTTTAACTTAATACTCTAGATGCATGCTGGATAGCGGTCGATGAGTGGAGTAATAGTAGTAGATGCAGCCAGGAGTCAGTCTACTTGTCTTGGACGTGATGCCTATATACATGATCATACCTAGATATTCTCATAACTATGCTCAATTCTGTCAATTGCTCAACAGTAATTTGTTCACCCACCGTAGAATACTTATGCTCTCGAGAGAAGCCACTAGTGAAACCTATGGCCCCCGGGTCTATCTTTATCATATTAATCTCCTACTACTTAGTTATTTCCTTTTCTTTTTACTTTGCCTTTATTTTACTTTGCATCTTTATCACAAAAATACCAAAAATATTATCTTTATCATATCTATCAGATCTCACTCTCATAAGTGGCCGTGTAGGGATTGACAACCCCTGTTCGTGTTGGTTGCGAGGATTTATTTGTTTTGTGCAGGTACGAGGGACTCGCGCGTAGCCTCCTACTGGATTGATACCTTGGTTCTCAAAAACCAAGGGAAATACTTACGCTACTTTGCTGCATGATCCCTTCCTCTTCGGGGAAAAGCAACGCGGTGCTCAAGAGGTAGCAGTTTCTTACAGAGAAGAATACCCAATTGTCTCAAGAGCTGGTAGAGTGCAAAGCCCAGCTACAGGTCGCGGTGGCCGCGTTGAAGGAGTCCGGCCCCCTCTAGTAACACTTGCTTCCATTGCAAATAATTACAGGTAACAGATAGTATGCGGCATGCATGCAAATCTAACAGTAGATGCTGCAGATGACCCCGGAGTAAATCCGGAGGCCGTGCCGGAGGATGCGCAATGTGCTAATCGGCAGCTAAATGCTGGCGAGCGCGTGCTTACGCGGGTCAGGCAGGAGAAAAATAATCTCCATGACGCCAATATCCGGCTGGATGTGGAACTGAAAGATGTCCGAGCCCAGCTTGCGGACTCCGTGAAGGAGAATAAGCGGCTTCGACGCGGCATTTTTAGTAAGTGATTGAACGAACTTTTGAAGGAGTTCGGCGAAGAAGCCAGCTAACAGAGTTATGTCTGAAGGTATGCTGATGGGTCGTCCCGCAGAGGAGATGCCCGGGTCTGCGAGTGATCTTCTACGAGAGCTCTCACAACTGCACGAACAAGTTCGGCAGGTGATGCAGGGTATTGCTCAAGCCTTGTGGCCATCCGCGTCCCCGCCAGGAGGCATGGGGGAGCTTATAGAGAAGCTCAAGGGAGCGCGGCGGCACTTCTGATTATGGAAGATATCAGCCTGCCGACAAGGTGCAAGGGAAGCATGGGCTATGGTGAAGACGCAATATACCAAAGCTGACCCAAACCACATGGCCGAGGTCGGACCTGTGGGGCCCGATGGGAAAGAGATCCCCGTCAGTTTGGTGTATGACCAAGTAGAATTAGCCGCAAAGTATTCCCAACAAGATTGTAGGCTAGACAGCCTGTTGGATGGTATAGAAGAAGAATTTAATCAGCCTTAGTGACTGTGTACTTCAAGTGACATATATAATGTCCCTAGTCGGATTGTAAATCATTTGTCATGGCGGACCTTTTCGCTTCGACCTCTGGACCCGATAGTCCAGAGTGTATCCGAATACCCACTCCGTTATGTAAAAACCGGGGTATGCATGGAAACCAGGCATAGGGGTCATAAGTTCTTGAACAGACAAGTACCCAACTAGCTATGTTATATTACATGGATAGTAAGAAACATCTTCCAAGGAGAATAGTTCCGTTAAGGGTTCCTTTCCCTGGGTACGCATGCCCTAATGTGCATGTCCAAACTGTGAAAAGGGATGCAGGATATAAACATCTGGGGGCATGTGCCGATTTAAATAAAAGTCATCTTTTGTTCACCGACCGAATATTCCCTTAAGAACGCTAGCTTTCGGTTTCACCCAATCTGAGGTACACATCCGGCTGACCCGGCAGTAACAATCGCAGAGGTGCTCCCCTTATGCCCTAGCCGAATTAACGGGAACGTAGGGCATAAATACAAGAGCCAGGCAACCCAGCTTGGCCAAACTTAAGTCATATCGATGCATATAATGGCGAAAAAGGTACATGCGGAAGAATAACACATGTGTGGGGCGTAAAGCCCAGAAAAATATTTATATTAAGCTTCTGTATAAGAAGCCCCCAGGTATAATGAGCGCGATTAGCGCGTCAAGATTGTGTAACCAAGACACAAGTTTAGCCTTTTAAGGCCTTGAGGAGAATAAAAAGAGAGAAAGAGAGAAAACACAGATAATTGATATGCAAAAAATTGATGGAGGTAAGGAGACGAACATAGAGTCCGACACTAGGCGTAGAATCTTCGGAGTCTGGCTGCGTTCCATGGGTTTGGCTTGAGTCGATTGTTTGATGCATCACGCAGACGATACGCTCCACCGATCAAAACCTGGTCAATAATGAAGGGACCTTCCCATTTGGGCTTGAGCTTGTTCTTTTTCTTCTCCGACAGGCATAGAACTAGTTCGCCAATGTTATAGGTTTTGGCCTGTACTGCTCTCCTTTGATACCCTCGAGGCTGTTGCTGATAGAATGCGGAACGGGCTTTTGCCACATCGCGCTCCTCCTCTAGGGCGTCCAAACTGTCCTGCCGATCAAGCTCGGCCTCTTTTTCTTCGTACATGCGCACTCGAGGTGAGTCATGAATTATGTCGCATGGCAGAACCGCCTCTGCGTCGTACACCATAAAAAACGGTGTGTATCCGGTAGTGCGATTCGGTGTGGTCCGCAGCCCCCATAGTACGGAGTCGAGCTCGTCTACCCAGTGCGTGTTTGATTCCTTTAAGGACCGCACTAATCTGGGTTTTATGCCGCTCATGATAAGACCATTTGCTCGCTCGACTTGATCTTTAGTTTGCGGGTGATAGACAGAAGCATAATCGAGCTTGATGCCCATGTTGCTGCACCAAAGTTTTACCTCGTCGGCTGTAATGTTCGTGCCGTTGTTGGTGATGATGCTATGGGGGACGCCATAATGGTGTACAACCCCAGATATGATGTCTATCACTGGTCCGAATTCATCCGTTTTAACGGGTTTGGCTTCTATCCATTTGGTGAATTTATCCACCATGACTAGTAAGTATTTTTTCTTATGGGTTCCCCCTTTAAGGGGTCCGATCATATCAAGCTCCCAGACCGCAAAGGGACAAGTAATGGGGATTGTTTGGAGAGCGGAAGGTGGCATATGGCTTTGGTTTGCAAAAGGCTGGTAACCGACGCAATGTTGGACAAGATACTGTGCATCTGCTCGGGCCATCGGCCAATAGAAACTTGTACAGAACGCCTTGCTTACAAGGGCCCGGGCTACGACATGGTGGCCGCCGAGTCCAGCATGGATTTCTGCCAAAAGCTTCCGCCCTTCCTCTTCGGAGATGCACCTTTGAAGGACTCCGGTAGTGCTTTTCTTATAAATCTCTCCCTCGTGGACCTTGTAGGCTTTAGATCGCCGCACTATGCAACATGCCTCATTTTGGTCCTCGGGTAGTTCCTGCCTCGTTAGGTAGGACAGGAATGGTTCTGTCCACGGGGCGATGACGGCCATTATCACGTGGGCTGAAGGTGTTATTTCGATGGTAGAGCCTTCGATTGTGTCCGTGTATTCGGTATCTGGTGTTGTGGCCGGGTCCGGACTATTGTTACCGGTGTCCCCTTCGCATACCACGGATGGCGTAAACAGCTTTTCCAGGAAGATGTTAGGGGGACAGGGTCGCGCTTAGCACCGATACGGGCAAGGATATCCGCCGCCTGATTGTTTTCCCGAGGCACATGGTGAAATTCAAGCCCCTCGAACTGAGATGACATTTTGAGGACGGCGTTGCGATATGCCGCCATTTTCGGATCCTTGGCATCGAAGTCTCCATTTATTTGAGATATTGCGAGGTTCGAGTCCCCATGCACCCCCAGGCATTGAATGCCCATGGAAACTGCCATCCGGAGACCGTGTAATAGGGCCTGGTATTCAGCCGCGTTGTTGGAGTCGATGTATAGTATTTGGAGTACGTATTGGACTGTATCTCTAGTGGGGGACGTCAGGATGACACCAGCCCCCAGACCAGCCAGCATTTTAGAGCCGTCAAAGTGCATGATCCAATTGGAGTACGTGCCGTACTCTTTAGGGAGTTCGGCTTCTGTCCATTCAGCGACGAAATCGACCGGTACTTGCGACTTAATGGCTCGCCGTGGTCTATATGTTATGTCGAACAAGAGGAGCTCGATAGCCCATTTGGTAATTCGGCCCGTGGCATCGCGGTTGTTTATTGTGTCGTTGAGTGGTACTTCTGAGGCCACCGTAATGGAACACTCTTGAAAGTAGTGTCATAATTTCTGGGATGCCATGAATACCGCATATGCTATCTTTTGATAATGTGGGTATCGTGATTTGCATGGAGTGAGGACAGTGGATACATAATATACCGGCTTTTGAAGTGGGAATTTATGTCCGTCCATCTCTCGTTCGACGACGAGCACTGCGCTTACAACTTGGTGAGTTGCCGCTATATATAACATCATTGGTTTGCCGACATTTGGCGCGACCAAGATTGGGTTGGTGGCCAGGATGGATTTTATTTCTTCCAATCCGGCCATGGCTGCGTCCGTCCACTCGAAGTGTTCGGTGCACCGAAGAAGGCAATAAAGGGGGAGTGCCTTTTCTCCTAATCAGGAGATAAAGCGGCTTAAGGCCACCACACATCCCGTTAACTTCTGGATTTGCTTGAGGTCAGTTGGGATAGCCAACTGCGACAGAGCTCGGATTCTGGCCGGATTTGCTTCTATCCCTCTACTAGAGACGATAAAGGCCAGGAGCTTTCCGGCGGGTACGTCAAAAACACATCTTTCCGGATTGAGCTTAATGTCGTATGTTCGGATATTGTCGAACACGAGCCTCAAGTCATCTATTAAGGAGTCGACGTGTCTGGTTTTAATGACCACATCGTCTACGTATGCCTCCACTGTTTTGCCGATCTGCTTTTCCAGACATGTCTGAATCATGCGCTGATACATTGCGCCGGCGTTTTTGAGCCCGGAGGGCGTTGCGTTAAAACAGAAAGGGCCATATGGAGTGATAAAGGCTATTGCGGCCTGATCGGACTCCGCCATCTTAATTTGGTGGTAACCGGAGTATGCGTCGAGGAAGCACAATGAGTCGTGTCCTGCGGTAGCGTCGATAATTTGATCGATGCGAGGGAGGGGGAAGGGATCTTCTCGGCAAGCCTTATTAAGGTCCTTGAAGTCGACGGATAGGCGCCAGGATTTGTCCTTCTTTGGTACCATCACCAGGTTTGCTAGCCAGTCCGGATGCTTTATTTCTCTAATGAATCTGGCCTCCAGTAACTTGGCTAGCTCCTCTCCCATGGCTTGTCGCTTAGGTTCGGAGAAATGCCGAAGAGTCTATTTGACCGGCTTGAATCCTTTTAGAATGTTAAGGCTATGCTCGGCCAGCCTGCATGGGATTCCTGGCATGTTTGAAGGATGCCAGGCCAATATGTCCCAATTCTCGCGCAGGAACTCCCGTAGTGCGGCGTCTATAGCGCGGTTTAACTGTGCCCCGATGGATGATGTTTATGAGGGGTTTGTTGGATGGACTTGGAATTTGACTATTTCATCCGCTGGTTTAAAAGAGGTGGACTTGGATCTTTTGTCTAGTATCACGTCATCCTTGTCCACTGTGGAGCGCAGCGCGGTTAATTCCTCCGCCACAAGGGCTTTGGATAATGCCTCGAGGGTCAGTTTGACTGTTTTGTTCTCGACACGGAGTGCTATGTACGGATCACTAGCTAGAGTGATGATCCCATTGGGCTCGGGCATTTTGAGCTTCATGTACCCGTAATGGGGTATGGCTTGGAAGATTGTGAATGCCTCCCGCCCTAGAAGGGTGTCGTATCTGCTACTGAACGGGGCCACTTGGAATGTAATTTCTTCGGACCTATAATTCTCCGGAGTGCCGAATACCACATCTAGTGTGATTTTCCCGACGCAACGTGCCTCCCGTCTAGGGATGATTCCTCGGAAGGTCGTGCTGCTTTGCTCGATACGGTTTCTGTCTATTTCCATTTTTTGAAGAGTCTCCTCATAAATGAGGTTTAATCCGCTGCCGCCATCCATGAGGACTTTAGTGAGCCGAAAGCCGTCCACAATTGGACTGAGGACCAAGGCGGCTAGTGCTTGGGCTGTTCGGAATTTAGGTTTGTCACTGGCATTGAAGGTGATAGCCGTGTCGCTCCATGGATTTATTGCTTCCACGTGGCAGACTTTGGCAAGGCTGCGGAGTGCTCACTTACGCCTATTATTTGAGGCGAAGGTCTCGAAGACTATCAATACTATATTGTTATCCACGGGATGGTGCTCTGAGGTGTTTTGGATGAGGAGATCCTCACCGCTCTTGGCTACCTGCCGGAGTACCCAACATGCTCTAAGGCTGTGGGTTGGTATGGTATCTGTTGTACTATGAATTTTGCAGGGCCCGTTAAGCTATCCCTCCAATACGGTTCCACTCCCTGTAGTGGGCTTTTGTTTCTTTGTAATTGAGTCGGGCGACTTATGAGAATGCACCCTTTTAGTTCGGACTGGGGTTTTGTCAGAGCCGGATTATCCCAAAATTTTGTTTGGGTTTTCGAAGCGCTTTCCATCGCACAGTACTTCCGTACTATGGCCGCCAAGTCAGCGAAGTGTGCTATGTCACAGCGACTTATGGCGTTGAGGATTCCCTTGTCCGTGCAATTGTTGCAAAAGAACGAAATTGCGTCTTCCTCGCGACAGTCCTTGACCTTGTTCATTACAAGGAGGAATCTGGCCCAATAGTGATGTACTGTCTCTTGGGGCTCTTGCCTAATGTGGGAAAGATCGTTTGTATCTGGGTGGGTGGGTGGATTTAAGTCCAGACCTTGACCCAATCTGAGACCCCGGGGCGGGGGAGTTTCCGATCTTGGAAGTTCGGGCTCCGGGATGTTGCCCCGCAGGTTCGGTATGCAGCCTGATTCTAGGTTCAGGGTTAGGGCGATGTCCTCCCGTGGGCGGGTATCTGGCTGGGAGAGCTCGGGAATCCGGACATAGTTCGTCCTCAGGATAGAGGGAGAATCACCGCATTGATCCTCCACCACCGCTATCTGATGGGTGACCGTTGGAGAGTTAATCTCCCTTTGGTCGGGTTTATGCCCAATCCGATCGTAGTCCGTAGCGACTCCCAGAGTGGCGATGCGATCCAAGAGCTCGTTCAAAGAGGAGAGCTCCATTGGATCCATCTGCTCGGTGAATTTTGAGCCAATGTGGAGGCTATTTTCGATGAGCCGAGAAGTCATCGTCGACGCAACGGCCGAGCGGGTGGTCATGACGAAGCTGCTATAGTTGGAGAGTTTGGCCTACAGCCAGGGCTCCCCCAGAGGTGATGTTGTCCTTGATAACGAGACGAGCCATCCCTCCTTATGATGATGACACAGTGGAACTCTCAATGAAAGCACCAATGTCGGTGTCAAAACCGGCGGATCTCGGGTAGGGGGTCCCGAACTATGCGTCTAAGACGGATGGTAACAGGAGGCAGGGGACACGATGTTTACCCAGGTTCGGGCCCTCTTGATGGAGGTAATACCCTACGTCCTGCTTGATTGTTCTTGATGAAATGAGTCTTACAAGAGTTGATCTACCACGAGATCGTAGAGGCTAAACCCTAGAAGCTAGCCTATGGTATGATTGTATGTTTTCCTACGGACCAACCCCTCCGGTTTATATAGACACCGGAGGGGGCTAGGGTTACACAAAGTCGGTTACAAGGGAGGATATCTACATATCCGTATTGCCAAGCTTGCCTTCCACGCCGAGAGTCCCATCCGGACACAGGATGAAGTCTTCAATCTTGTATCTTCATAGTCCAACAGTCCGGCCAAAGGATATAGTCCGGCTGTCCAGAGACCCCCTAATCCAGGACTCCCTCACCATCTGTTGCCACTGTACTACAAATTTGTCTTTCACATCTAATAAAGAATATCTGCAACATCACATACAATTGTTTTCGACGAACCGTTTGCGATGAAAATATCTATGTCTATTTAAGTCTCCCTCCTTAAGCTTCGCCGGCTCGTCTGCTCTAGTGCCGGCAAGCCCCGAATCCAGAAATCCCGACCCCCATTCCCGCACCCCCTTCTTGCAAAGATGACGCCATGGAAACGCTTCATGAAGGTCCGTACGATGGCTGCGTCCCCCCCCCCCCGCCCCCCCGAGCACCGCCGCTTGCGCCGAGAGCGCGGCCGCCTACACCGAGAGTGTAGCCGCATCCGCTTCCGCCGAGAGGGCATCTACGGCAGCTGACAGGGCAGCCGCAGCTGCCGAGGCGGCTGCAGCTGCTGCTGCGATGGCCGATGCAAATGCCAAGAGCGCTTGAGCGGCCGTCCGTGCCGCTTATGTCGCCCTAGCCCGGGTCGAGGCCATCCACGCAAAGATTGAGGATGCACACGCCAAGATATTCCAGGCCACCTTGGACTCCAGTATGAAACCCACGTCTGAAAAGGTGGTGGTGGCCATGGAGCACCTGCTTTCTCATGTGGTCACCGAGCGGGAGCTGGAGATAGAGGAGGCAGCGGAGATCGAGGAGCGTCGGGAGAAGGAGTTACGCGTGGCCGAGGTCAAGGTAGAGAAGAGTCTGTCCGTCGAGGAATCGGTGGTGGAGTACCAACGCGAGCTCCGGCACAACCACTACTACGAGTACAACAAACTTGAGGGCAGCGCCGAGGACGAGGATGCGGTCAACTTTAGCAGGGGGGACGCGGAGTCCACCAACGGCGGCATGTCACCAGGACAAGTCATCGACGTCTCATCTCACACCGGCAATGCATAGGCCGGCGCGGCGGCGGATTTGTTAAAATTACGCGTACTTAGTCTTTGTTTTTAATGCTCGTCTTTTGTTAGAGCAATGTTTAGGTCAACTGGCTCGGTTTAATTACTAAAATTGCTCGATTCAGTAAGTGTGGTCTATCTGCTGTACGCTCATTTGTGTGCCCAAATTAGCAAGCGATGTCAAATTCTGCAATGACGTACCCGGGGAAATTTCCACCAAAATTTGAATTATCAAACTCATCCCATGCACGTAAAGTAGAAGAATCGTTTGCGATGCGCACAATCGTTCAAAGTGAAAGGTCCGGCGGCACCACGCGCAAAGTTTCCCTCCACATTTCCAAAATTTTGGCCTACCGCCAAAATATCTACCCCCTTCACCCTTCCCCCTTCCCACCCCATTTTCTCCCCGACCACAAGTCACATTTCCCATGTTTCCTCCTTCCTTCCTTCCTTGCTAAGCTATAGTCACTTCCTCGCTCTCGCCATCTCGCATCCTACCGCGGAGGTCACCATGGTCTTCTTCAAAGACCTCTCCAGCGCTTCCTCCTCCGGCGACTACTCCTTCACCACCTGGATATGCCTCTCTTCTCTCTCTCGGGCTATGACTTGTAATGAAGGATTTTTACCTGATGGTCGGTTTGAGTCATCTCTTCCTCTTGTAGCTCCCTAAGACCATCAGTGGCACCGAATGGAGCGGGGTGGCTGAAGATCTATCTGCTCATTGTGACCATCAATCTCCATGCGTGAAGCTAGCTGCGTTTGATTTTGTGGACAATGGGAGGAAGTTTCTTGCATGTGCAAAGAAGGTTAGACCCTCTTTCGTTGTTACAAATCATTTGTTAGATGTGATTCAGGCATTGTCACGGTCCCAACCCATTCATACCACACCTTCAACCACACGCATCCTAAGACAGTGTCACAGTTTGTACCTAGTATCTTAAATTGTTGCCATCTCATCAGCGGTGCCATTAGAAAATTATTTGACACCGCTTCAGCAGTTTTTGCAGCCAACTTTGGTCCACACATCCGAGGAGCCAAGCAGTAAAATACTAAATATTTATGGCACGAAGGAACTGGGCATCGGAGCAACTACGTGCTCCTGAGTCCGGGTCCCTGATTTTTTTCCGCTGAATCGGCTCGCCAGTGCAGGGCACCTGTGTGAGATGTAGCAACAGTTGTCTTTACCCCAGTTTTGGTGTACATAGTGGACGGCCTTAGTGCTATTAGTTCCATGTTACTAAATTTGTGCATGTACACACCTATTAGTATCAATTTGCTGTCATCCAAACACTGTTGCTATGCTGTTGCAGTTATATTTACCTTCCTCATAAAATGTTCAATTTGTTATTTATTGTACATGAGTAAGAACTTGTAGCATCGTTGTAGTTAATTATAGCTTATGATGTTCCATAATTTGGCTGTATCTCAGTACCAATTATTTCATTTGCACATTGATCTTTTTGAGAAGATATGTCATAATTAACATGTTTCTTCAGTTTTTTAAAATAAGCATTGGTGATTTTATATGTTGCTATAAACAATTTCCCCTACAATTGTTACTAATCTAGTTTTAAATATTATAGGATGAATGGAAGTGTTCTTACTTGGAGTGGGTTGATCAAGAGTGGCCCCAGTCTTTGAAGATGTGCCTAGCGAAGCTCTGGAGCATGTATGAGGAAGAGAACACACGTAGGCTTAGCAAAAGTGTTGTCAACGTTGAAGCATATTTCAAGATGCGGGATAAAAAGTTGAAGGTGGAGAATGAGCTCAGCTTTTTTAAATCAGACTTTGCTAAGATGGTGTTGGCAAAGGAGGAGGCACTTTCCCAGTTGGCCTGTGCAAAACGGGTTCTTACTAAACTGAAAGCGGAGTTGGATAAGACGAGCCTAGATGATCTCGATTAGGGAAATGGATATATTGTTCTTATGAACTTGAACTAACTATATGTTGTACCGTGATGTTTTCATGTAGCTACCGTACTGTGATGTTATAATATATTTATGTGCCTGATATGAAATTGGCAAACAACTGTTCGATATGAAATGTGAATTTGTGTAATACTGGAATTATTAATTGTAAACTAATGAACCTGCTAAATGTGTCATGGACCTTTGCAAACGGTTCTAGCAGAAAAAGCGCTTGCGATGGATAGCCCAATGCCACACAGTTTTCTTCATCAAATTGTGTGTGATATAGTTGACAAAAGCAAACAGTTAACCATGGCAAACCGTGTGTGATAGTTACACCTTTCACACATGAGCCTTCACATAAAACTGTGTGGGATGTACGTTCGAACGGAAACGTGTTCCCTGGATTGACTGTGTGGGATGTACATAAGAACGGAAATGTATTCCTTGGATTGACTGTGTGTGATATACATACAAACAGAAATGTTTTCTGGGATTCACCATGTGGGATGTACATACCTACGGAAATGATTTTCTTGGATTACCGTGTGGGATGTACATACCTACGAAAATGATTGGGTTTCGATGCCTCGCCCGATCGCACACGACACCAGCCTGGGTCCCAGGAGGGCCTATCCCCGATGATTTCTGGGTTGTGTGCGAAGGACACCCTATCGCACACACTCACTTGGCGACGGTTCCAAATGCCGTCGCCGAAAGGGGTTAAAAACCGTTTGTTTAGGACCGACGCGCACCAGTGATACCCACCGGGCATTATAGTTCATCACCAGTGATAATAAAGCATACAAAAACAGCAAATTACATACACTGGACAAATAAAGCTCATATATCATGGACACACATCAACAGCTAGGACCGAGCAGCTATATCCTTGCATGCAGGGAAGTGCGTCCTTATCCTCCCTGGCCGCTGGGACCCACCCGGTCAAAGCGTACGTAGCGTAGTCTGTTTGCTTGCGAACATGTATGTACATACTGGTCGATCGGTCTCTCTGCAAGTATGAACCGTGGTCGAGTAAGTAGCGGCACGTGTCGTTGTAGAGCACCCGATATAGCAGTTCACGCAGTCCTGTCTAAGTCATGTACACGTACGTACAACCACAGGGCAAAAAATACAGCCACGTATGTACATACGGGCGGGGTCTCGAGCGTGTACTCGCGCATATATATATGGACGGCCAGGGCTTGTGTACATGGAGAGGCAACGGACGGCAGCAATGGCGTCCTGTTCATCGGGCAGCGAACCGGCTAGGTCGAAACGGAGAAACAATGTCCTGTTCAACGGGAGGCAACCGACTGGGTCGGAATGTGTCATGTTCATCAGGAGCCAACTGGCTTGGATGGAACAGCCTATCGAAACGAGACCTGGCATACCGCAGAATGGAGGAAACAGACTTGTGTTGGAGCGCTATAGTCAAAACGAGGCCTGGTGTACCTCAAAATGGAGGAAACGGACTTGTGTTGGAGCGCTACGGTCGAAATAGGGGTCCTGTTCATCGGGAGGGGTGTGGCGTACCGCAAAACGGGACTTCACGGGATATTATTCATCTCCACCGTCGACTGCCTCCATGGGCTGCTGTTAATCCACCGTCGAACTCCTCCAGCGTCCACCTATGACTATTCATCCACGACGTCTCCCCTCCTACCTCCACCAGCTAGTGTTCATGCATGGGCTCCTATTCATCTAGCCTCCACTGGTCCTCCACCAGATACTATTCAACCAGCCCTCTCCACGGGGTCTAGTTCAACCACCCCTCCACGGGCTACTATTCATCCAACCCTCCACCGGCTACTGTTCAACCAGCCCTCCACGGGGTCGTCCTATTCATCCAGCCCTCCACGGGGTCCTGTTCATCCAGCGGCAACAGCCTCAACTACCACGGGGTCCTGTTCATCCACCCCACACCGGGAACTGTTCATCCACCCCCCAACGAGGCTCACTGTTCATCAAGGGAAGGAGGCAACAGGGTTCGATCGGCTTCAGTTAGCAGCAGTAGCGAAGGAATCGCTCGATCGGGTTCAGTTAACAGTCAGATCTATCGATCGCTCGGATTCAGTAACGCGTAGCCTGCAGTGCAATCGCTCGGGTTCAGTAGGCGAACGCCTCACTTGGGTTCAGCTAGAGCCCAATGCCTCGGACCCATGCACGTACATGTATGAGAGAAATGCGCATCGCTCGGCCCCCGACCACCCACTGTAACCGGGAACTCCCCAATATTTTCCTCGCCCTCGCTTCTAGCATGGTTTTTTCCGTCATGGACGGCCCAAAGAATGTCATGCAGCTGCGTCTCCGGCCCACCCAGGACGAAAAGCCCATTTTCTGTCATGATTTTTTGTCATAGAACTAGGAGCCCACCACATCTATGATGATACCGGGTTTTATCACAATTATCGTCATAGAAGTGTCATAAGCATGACAGGAAAAAAATTCGTTCGACCCAAAATGTCAAGGATGTGTCTTCTTTTGTAGTGACATCTCATCGAAATATCGGCCGAATACCAAATTCACATGATTAATTATAACAATACTTCTCCCATGTCCTCAGGAAAAAACATAACTACTCACAAAGCATATTCATAATCAAGATTAGAGAAGTATTAATTATCATTAAGGATCTCAAAATATAATCTTCCACTGGATAAACCAACTAGCATTAACTACAAGGACTAATCAACACTACTAGCAACCCAGAGGTACCAATATGAGGTTTGGGGACCAAGATCCAATACAAGAGATGAACAAGGGTTTGAGAGGAGATGGTGCTGGTGAAGATGTTGATGGAGATTGACCCCCTCTCAATGAGAGGATCGATGGTGATGACTGATACGTCTCCAACGTATCTATAATTTATGAAGTATTCATGCCATGTTTACAATAGTTTTATATGATTTTGGTATGATTTGATTAGAACTAACCCGGACTCACGCTGTTTTCAGCAGAACTACCATGGTGTTGTTTTTGTGCAGAAATAAAAGTTCTCAAAATGTGATGAAAATCAATGGAGATTTTTTTGGAAAATATAAATAATACTGGAACAAAAATCTACCGGACGGGAGTCCCGTGGGCCCCACGAGGGTGGGGGGCATGCCCACCCCCCTAGGCGCGCCCCTGTGCCTCGTGGACTACCCGTGGGGCCTCCTGACTTGCTCTCGACGCGAACCTCTCATATAAATACCCAAACCTCCAGAAGTTTACCTAGATCGGAAGTTCCGCCGCCGCAAGCCTCTGTAGCCACGAGAAATCAATCTAGGCCCTCTCTGGCACCCTGCCGGAGGGGACCATCATCACCGAAGGGCATGGAGGAGGATCTCAGAGGGGCCATCATCGTCATGAGGGCCCAGGACCAGAGGAGGAACCTCTCCCCGTCCAGGGGGGAGGCCATGGAGGAGGAAGCACAAGAGGGAGAACCTCTCCTCCTCTCTCTCGGTGGCACCGAAGTGCCATTGGGAGGGGACTCTTCGCCGCGGTGATCGTCTTCATCAACATCACCATCATCATCTCTTTTACGCGGTCCACTCTCCCCCACCCCGCTGTAATCCCTACTTGAACATGGTGCTTTATGCCACATATTATGATCCAATGATGTGTTGCCATCCTATGATATTTTGAGTAGAGATCCTTTGTCTTTGGGTTGATTGATGATCTAGATTGGTATGAGTTGTATGTTTTATTTTGGTTTTGTCCTATTGTGCCCTCCGGGTCGTGCAAGCATGAGGGATTCCTGCTGTAGGGTGTTTCAATACGTTCATGGTTCACTTATAGTGGGTTGCTTGAGTGACAGAAACATAAACCCGAGTAAGGGGGTTGTTGCGTATGGGATAAAGGGGACTTGATGCTTTAATGCTATGGTTGGGTTTTACCTTAATGATCTTTAGTAGTTGCGGATGCTTGCTAGAGTCCCAATCATAAGTGCATATCATCCAAGAAGATAAATTGTGTTAGCTTATGCCTCTCCCTCATATGAAATTGCAATGACGACTATCGGTTTTGTTAACAATTGCGTAAGACAATTCCGCACACTGATCCATCATTATTCCACACTTGCTATTTATAATATTTAGTAATATATTCTAACTTTATGATAACAGCACCTACTTTTATATTTTATCTCTCTGATACCATGCAAAGTTACCCTCTTCATACCCACAGCGTAGTTTTATTTCTAATTTCTAGCTAGAAGCAAACGTTCGGTGTATTGTAGAGTCGTATCAGTGGCAGATAGGCTTGAGAGAATATTGATCTTACCTTTAGCTCCTTGTGGGTTCGACACTCCATACTTATCACTTCCACCATTGGGATTTTCGACAATGATTCGCTACACTTGGGGATTACCAAGCTCTTTTCTGGCGCCGTTGCCGGGGAGCAATAGCGTGGGGTCGATATTCTCGTGTATGCTTGTTTGCTTTCTTCACTAAGTAGATTTTGTTTTTCCTTTTTTGTTTCTGTTTAGTTGTGGGTGAAACATACAAAAAAATTAAAAGAATGAAAATACGAAAAAATTTACTTGCCTCTCGTACCTAAAAAGTTTTTCAATAAGAGAAGTGATTGGAAGGTTATGCATTGGAGAAATGAGGGTCGACCTTGAACACTTGTGTTCATGATCATGAAAACAATGTAAAAAAATTCATGGAAGCTTCTCTGAAAATAATTATCCCCTTGTATATATCCATTGTATTATAAAAATAATGTGCCAAGCCTTGGATTTAGGATGATTAGATTGCTAGTTTACTTTGTGCAGTACAAAAATAGAAACTTTGGCTGTAGCGCGTGATTTTATATTTTTTTACTAGAAAGTCAAATGGGTCTGAAACTTTTTGCACATTACTTTTGTATAAATTGTTTAAATTTTCATATATTTTTAGAATTTTTTGGAGTTACATAAGTTTACTAAACTTCCATATTACTACAGACTGTCCTGTTTTTGACATATTCTGTTTTCTATGAGTTGTTCGCTTATTTTGATGAATCTATGGGTAGTATCGAGGGGTATGAACCATGGTGAAGTTGGAATACAATAGATATAGTTCTAATATGAAATTGGAATGAGTTTGCAACAGTACCTAAAGGTAGTGATTTGCTTTATTATACTAACGGATCTCACAAAGTTTTTGTTAAAGTTTTGTGTGGATGAAGTGTTCGAAGAACGAGGAGTTACCAATGTGAGAAGAATAAAGAGAGGCAAGAGTTCAAGCTTGGGGATGCCCAAGGCACCCCAAGTAAATATTTCAAGGATACTCAAGCATCTAAGCTTGGGGATGCCCCGGTTGGCATCCCATCTTTCTTCTTCAACAATTATCGATTTACCTCGGTTTTTGTTTTGTTCACATGGATTGTGTCCTTTGTGTTTTTTGCTTTTCCTTTAAGAACCATGCTAGTATGAGATATCCATTCATTTATTTATAGAATGCTTAATGTGCTTCACTTATATCTTTTAAGTATGATCTTATAGAATTGCTCTTTGTGCTTCACTTAAATCTTTTGAGTATGGTTTTATAGAATGCTTCATGTGCTTCACTTATATATTTTGAGCTTGGATATTGGCTATTCTATATTAATTGTAGAATGCTCCATGAACTTCACTTATATCTTTTGGAGTATGAATAATACTATCATCTAAAGTGGATTTAGAAGAAGTTTGCTCGCACTATCCCGAATGAGAATTTTTTTGCTTATGTGAAGACTAGTAAAATTTGTATGCTTGTAGATCATGAACAGAATGCTTTATGTGCTGGTTATATTGTTGAACTCATTCATGATGCTACTGAAAATTTTTATGAGGGAGTAATACATGCTTGTAGGAGTTGCAATAATATGAAGTTTCCTCTCTATGTGCTTAAAGTTTTGAAGTTATACTGGTTTTGCCTTCCTATGCTAGTTGATTCTTGTTCCCATAAATTGTGTGCTCACAAAATCCCTAGCATAGGAAGTGGGTTAGGTTCAAATGTGCTAGTCATATTCTTCATGATGCTCTCTTTATGTTTCAATTCTTATCTTTTATGTGAGCATCATTGAAATGATCATGCCTAGCTAAAAGGCATTAAAGAAAAGCACTTGTTGGGAGACAACCCAATATTTACCCTTACTATTTTTGTGTTTTCTCATGATTAGTCTACTGTATTTATCATGTATTATATCTTTTGTTTCAATAATGTGCCATGTAAGACCTTTGGGAAGACTTGGGTGAAAGTTAATGTGATCTTCCTGTAAAAAACAGGAACTTTGCGCTGACGAGATTAGCTGTCATTTTTTACAGAAGAGTGCGATTGAGTTGATTCTTTTTTCAGAAGATTAATAGACAAATTCCTCACGTCCACCAATTTATTTCAGAATTTTTGGAGTATCATAAGTATGGTTGGTGTTCAGATCATTACAGACTATTCTGTTTCTGACAGATTCTGTTTTCATTGCATAGTTTGCTTGTTTTCTAGTTTCTATGGCTTATATTTCTTAATGTAAATTGTAGAACTGATATGGTACAGAAGGAATTGTGTGAGAACAATTATGAGCCTTGTCTTTGACAGTACCAAAGTGAATGGTTTACTCTTTATCATACTAACCTATCTCACGAAGTTCCGTTAAGTTTTGTGTGATTGAAGTTTTCAAGCTTTGGGTGAGTTATCGATATGAGGAAAATAAGGAGTGAAAAGACCCTAAGCTTGGGGATTCCCAAGGCACCCCAAGTTAATATTCAAGGAAGACTCAAGTGCCTATGCTTGGGGATGCCCCGGAAGGCATCCCCTCTTTTGTCTTCAAAACTATCGGTATACCTTACTCGTAGCTATATTTTTATTCATCACATGATATGTGTTTTGCTTGGAGAGTATTTTAAATTTTACTTGCTGTTTGAATAAAATCATTGGATCTGAAATCTTGAGTGAAAAAGAATCCTCCCATGGCTAGTTAATTATTTGACTACTCAGTGTTCTTCACTTATATCTTTTTGGAGTAGTTTGTCATTTACTCACGTGCTTCACATATATCCTATGAGTAAATGGTTGAATGGATTGAATATCATAAATCTGAATTTATATGCGTTTCATATGCTTACAATATGGGGAGTAATGACTTCACACATACTAAGTATAGTTAGTAAACTTATTGGAAGTTAGCAAACACAGAATTGGCCACTTGAACAATTCATGAAATAATATTGAAGGAAGGGAGATTTCACATATAAATATACTATCTTGGACATATTTTGCAATTGTGAGCACTCATTAAAATATGACATGCTAAAAGGTTGATGTTGGACAAGGAAGACAACTTAATGGGTTATGTCTTCCTATGTCCGAAACGTTATATTATCTTGGATCATCCAACATGTTGAGCTTGCCTTTCCCTCTCATGCTAGCCAAATTCTTTGCACCAAGTAGAGATACTACTTGTGCCTCCAAACATTCCTTAAACCAGTTTTGCCATGAGAGTCCACCATACCTGCCTATGGATTGAGTAAGATCCTTCAAGTAAGTTGTTATTGGTGCATGCAATAAAAATTGCTCTCTAAATATGTATGATCTATTAGTGCGAAGAAAATAAGCTTTATACGAACTTGTGATAGGGAAGAAATAAAAGCGACGGACTGCATAATAAAGGTCTTTATCACAAGCGGCAATCTAAAGTGACGTTCTTTTGCATCAAGATTTTGTGCATCCAACCATAAAAGCGCATGACAACCTCTGCTTCCCTTTGTGAAGGGCATATCTTTTACTTTTATCTTCTACCCTTATACAAGAGTCATGGTGATTATCACCTTTCCATTTTTACACTTTTTCCATTGGCAAGCACTTTCTGTTGGAGTGATCCAGATATATATATATCACTTGGATGTAGGTTTTCATAAATTATTATTGTTGACATTACCCATGAGGTAAAAGGTTGGGAGGCGAAACTATAAGCCCCTATCTTTCTCTGTGTCCGATTAAAACTTTGAACCCATAAATATCACATGAGTGTTAGCAATTGTGAAAGATTAAATGATAGTAGAGTATGTGGAGTTTGCTGAATCAAAGCTCTTACATAGACCCATCCCGAAAATAAGATGAATTGCAATTGTTTGATGACTATGAGCATGGTTTGTTAGTTTTCAAGAAAGTTTATGATCTATACTTTAACATGTGAATAGCTTGTTACTAGTATTGAGCACCACAAGATTGAAACCAAAGCTAAGCACTTCTCCCATTAGAAGAAAACCCAATCTAGTTGGCCAAACCGAATCGAGTTCGAAGAGACTTTCAAAGGTATCAAATCATGCATATAAGAATTCAGAGAAGATTCAAATAATATTCATAGATAAGCTGATCATAAATCCACAACTCATCAGATCTCGGCAAACACACTGCAAAAGAGTATTACATCGAATAGATCTCCAAGAACATCTGAGGAGGACTTTGTATTGGGAATCAAAGAGAGAGAAGAAGCCATCTAGCTACTAGTTATGGACCCGTATGTCTATGGTAAACTACTCATGCTTCATCGGAGAGGCAATGGTGTTGATGTAGAAGCCCTCCATGATCGAATCCCCCTCCAGCAGGACACCAGAAAAGGCCCCTATATGGGATCTCATGGGTACAAAAGATTGCGGCGGTGGAAGAGTGGTTCCGTGGCTCTCCTAGAAGGTTTTGGGATATTTGAGAATATATAGGTGGAAGAAATAGGTTAGTGGAGTCACGAGGGGCCCACCAGGGTGGGGGCGCGCCCTACCCCCTTGGGCGCGCCTCGCGGCCTTGTGGCCGCCTCGTGGCTTTCCTAACGTGCACTCCAATCCCCGTGGATGTCTTTTGGTCCAAGAAAAATCATCGCGAAGGTTTCATTCTGTTTGGACTCCGTTTGGTATTCCTTTTTCTATGAAACTCTGAAACTAGGAAAAACAGAAACTGGCAGTGGGCTCTAGGTTAATAGGTTAGTCCCAAAAATCATATAAAATAGCATATTAATGCATATAAAACATCCAAAACAGATAATATAATAGCATGGAACAATCAAAAATTATAGATACGTTGGAGACATATCAAGCATCCCCAACCTTAATTCCTGCTCGTCCTCGAGTAGGTAAATGATAAAACAGAATTTTTGATGTGGAATGCTACCTAACATATTTATCCATGTAATTCTATTTATTGTGGCATGAATGTTCAGATCCGTATGATTCAGAACAAAATTTTAATATTGACATAAAAACAATAATACTTCAAGCATACTAACAAGATAATTATGTCTTCTCAAAATAACATGGCCAAAGAAAGCTTATCCCTCCAAAATCATATAGTCTGGCTATGCTCCATCTTCATCACACAAAATATTCAAATCATGCACAAGCCTGATGACAAGCCAAGCAATTGTTTCATACTTTTGATTTTCTCAAACTTTTTCAACTTTCACGCAATACATGAGCGTGAGCCATGGACATAGCACTATATGTGGAATAGATGATGGTTGTGGAGAAGACAAAAAGAAGGAGATAGTCTCACATCAACGGGCTATGGGGATGCCCATTAATAGATATCAATGTGAGTGAGTAGGAATTGCCATGCAACAGATGCACTAGAGCTATAAGTTTATGAAAGCTCAAAAAGACAACTAAGTGGGTGTGCATCCAACTTGCTTGCTCATGAAGACCTAGGGCTTTTGAGGAAGCCCATCGTTGGAATATACAAGCCAAGTTCTATAATGAAAAATTCCCACTAGTATATGGAAGTGATATCATAGGATACTCTCTATCATGAAGATAATGGTGCTACTTTAAAGCACAAGTGTGGCAAAAGGATATTAACATTGTCCCTTCTCTCTTTTTCTCTCATTTTTTTCTTTTCTCTTCTCTTTTTTTGGTCCTTCACTTTTTTATTTGGCCTTTCTCTTTTTTTTATTTCCTCACATGGGACAATGCTCTAATAATGAAGATCATCACACTTCTATTTACTTACAACTCAAAAATTACAACTCGATACTAGAACTAAAATATGACTCTATATGAATGCCTCCGGCTATGTACCGGGATGTGTAATGAATCAAGAGCAACATGTATAAAAATGATGAACGGTGGATTTGCTACAAATATGATGTCAACTACATCATCATGCAAAGCAATATGATAATGATGGAACATGTCATAATAAACAGAATAGTGGAAAGTTGCATGGTAATATATCTTGGAATGGCTATGGAAATACCATAATAGGTAGGTATATGGTGGCCGTTTTGAGAAAGGATATGTGGTGGGTTTATGGTACTGGCGAAAGTTAAGCGGTACTAGAGAGGCTAGCAATGGCGGAAGTGAGAGTGTGTATAATCCATGCACTAAACATTAGTCATAAAGAACTCACATACTTATTGCAAAAATCTATTAGTCATCCAAAGTACTACGCACATGCTCCTAGGGGGATAGATTGGTAGGAAAAGACCATCGCTCGTCCCCAATCGCCACTCATAAGGAAGACAATCAAAAAACATCTCATCCTCCAACTTATTTACATAACGGTTCACCATTCGTGCATGCTACGGGACTCACAAACCTTAACACAAGTATTTATCGAATTCACAACTACTTACTAGCATGACTCTAATATCACCATCTTCATATCGCAAAACAATCATAAGGAATCAAACTTCTCATAGTATTCAATTCACTTTATATGAAAGTTTTTATTATATCCCTCTTGGATGCCTATCATATTAGAAATAATTTTATAACCAAAGCAAATTACCATGTTGTTTAGAGACTCTCAAAATAATATAAGTGAAGTACCAGAGTTCATCAATTTCTATAAAATAAATGCACCGCTGTGCTCTAAAAATATATAAGTGAAGCACTAGAGCAAAATTGCCTAGCTCAAAAGATATAAGTGAAGCACACAGAGTATTCTAATAAATCACGATTCATGCGTGTACCTCCCAAAAGGTGTGTACATCAAGGATGATTGTGGCAAACTAAAAAGAAAAGACTCAAATCATAAAAGATGCTCCAAGCAAAACACATATCATGTGGTGAATAAAAATATAGCCTCAAGTAAAGTTGCCGATAGACGAAGACGAAAGAGGGGATGCCTTCCGGGGTATCCCCAATCTTAGGCTCTTGGTTGTCCTTTAATAGTACCTTGGGGTTCCTTGGGCATCCCCAAGCTTAGTCTATTGCCACTTCTTATTCCATAGTCCATCAAATTCTTACCCAAAACTTGAAAACTTCACAACACAAAACTCAATAGAAAATCTCATAAGCTCCGTTAATATAAGAAAATAAATCACCACTTTTGGTACTGTTGTGAACTCATTCTTTATTTATATTGGTGTAATATCTAGTGTATTCCAACTTTTCCATGGTTCATACCCCCGATACTAACCATAGATGCATTAAAATTAGCAAACAACACGCGAAAAATAGAATCTGTCAAAAACAGAACAGTCTGTAGCAATATGGAGATTTCCAAATCTTCTATAACTCCAAAAATTCCAAAAAATTAGGATGACCTAAGAAATTTATTTATAAATCCTATTTGAAAAGAATAAGTATTTTATCACGCTTTTTCTTAAAGTGAAAATTTATTCCCTGAGCGCAAAAGTTTCTGTTTTTCAGCAAGATCAAATCAACTATCACCGTAAGCTATCCCAAATGTATTATTTGGCACAAACACTAATTAAAACACAAAACCACATCTATCCAGATGCTATATGAATTATTTAATGCAAAACAGAACCTAAAAAGCAAAAACAAAAATAAAATTGGGTTGCCTCCCAACAAGCGCTATTGTTTAGCGCCCTTAGCTAGGCATAAAACAGGAATAGATCTAGGTATTATCATCTTTGGCATGCAATCCATTAGTGGCTCTAATAATAGATTCATAAGGCAATTTAATTTTCTTTCTAGGGAAGTGTTCCATGCCTTTCCTTAACGGAAATTGAAATCTAATGTTTCCTTCTTTCATAGCAGTAATTGCACCAATCATTCTAAGGAAAGGTCTACCAAGAATAATAGGACATTCTGGATTGCAATCTATATCAAGAACAATGAAATCTACGGGCACATAATTCATATTTGCAACAATGAGAACATCATTATTCCTTCCCATAGGTTTCTTAATAGTGGAATCCGCAAGATGCAAATTTAAGGAACAATCATCAAATTCAGGGAAACCTAACACATCACATAAAGTTTCTGGCATCGTGGAAACACTAGCACCCAAATCACACAAATTATGGCATTCGTAATCTTTAATCTTAATCTTAATAGTAGGTTCCTGCTCATCATAAAGTTTTCTAGGGATAGAAAGTTCCAATATCAACAATATGTTTAGTCAAAGCTTTGTTTTGATTATAAGAATGAGGAGAATTCAACACGGGTTGCAACAAGGAAATACAATCAATTAAAGAACAATAATCATAATTAAATTCCTTGAAATCCAAAAGAGTGGGTTCATTGCTACATAAAGTTTTGACCCCTCTAATCCCACTTTTATTAATTTTTGCATCAAGATCTAAAAACTCTGAATCATTGGGACACCTTCTAACTAAAGTTGACTCATCTCCAGTTCCATCTTTATCAAGATTTATATTAGAAAACAAAGATTCAATAGGAGTCACATCAATCACTTTAAGATCTTCATCATTATTCTCACAGAAACTAGAAGAACACGCTTTTATAAACCAATCTTTTTAGCACGCATCTTAGTGGTTCTTTCTTTGCACTCATCAATGGAAATTCTCATGGCTTTCAGGGACTCATTGATATCATGGTTAGGTGGAATAGATCTAAGTTTCAAAGAATCAATGTCAAGAGAAATTCTATCCACATTCCTAGCCAAGTCATCAATCTTAAACAAATTTTCTTCAATCAAAGCATTGGAATTCATTTGCGAACTTATAAATTATTTAAAACTATTCTCAAATTCAGAGGGAATATTATTATAATTTCCATAAGATTTTTTTTTAGGAATTACCATAGTTATCAGAGGAATTACTAGGAAACGGCCCAGGATTAAAATTACCTCTATACGCGTTATTACCAAAATTGTTCCTAACAACAAAATTTACATCCATAGATTCATTATTATTCTCAATCAAAGTAGACAAAGGCATATCATTAGGATCAGTAGGATCACTCTTGCTAGCAAATAATTTCATAAGCTCATCCATCTTTCCACTCAAAACATTAATCTCTTCAATTGCATGCACTTTTTTACTAGTGGAAGATCTTTCGTTATGCCATTGAGAATAATTAACCATAATATTATATAGGAGTTTAGTAGATTCTCCTAAAGTAATTTCCATAAAATTACCTCCCGCATCCGAATCTAAAAGATTTCTAGAAGAAAAATTCAATTCGGCATTTTTCTATAATCATCCACAAATTCAAACCATGTGTAGGGCAATTTCGTATCATAAATTTCATCCTCTCCCAAGATTGTGCAACATGTTCTTGATCAAGTTGCTTAAAATTCATAATATCGTTCCAAAGGGAGATGATCTTAGCGCGAGGGAAATACTTGGAAATAAAAGCATCTTTGCACTAATTCCATGAATCAATACTATTTTTAGGCAAAGATGAAAACCAAGTTTTAGCACGATCTTGAAGTGAGAACGGAAATAGCTTCAATTTAAAAATATCATTATCCACATCTTTTTTTCTTTTGCATATCACAGAAATCAATGAGATTATTAAGATGGGATGGACATCTTCATTGGGAAGGCCAGAAAATTGATCTTTCATAACAAGATTCAGCAAAGCAGTATAAATTTCACAAGATTCTGCATTAGTAGTGGGAGTAATCGGAGTACTAACAAAATCATTGTTGTTGGTATTGGAAAAGTCACACAATTTGGTATTATCTTGAGCCATCGTGACAAAGCAAGCAATCCAACAAACAAGCACACAAAAAGCAAGTGGAGAAGAAGGACAGAAGAGGGGCGAAGAAAAGGCAAATATTTTCGAAAATCATTTTAGAAGTGGGGGACAGGAAAACGATAGACGAATGGCAAATAATGTAATGCGAGGGATGAGAGTTTATGATGGGTACTTGGTATGTCTCAGCTTGGCGTAGATGTCCCCGGCAATGGCGCAAGAAATTCTTCCTGCTACCTCTTGAGCTTGCGTTGGTTTTTCCCTTGAAGAGGAAAGGGTGATACAACAATGTAGAGTAAGTATTTCCCTCAGTTTTGAGAACCAAGGTATCAATCAAGTAGGAGACAACGTGCAAGCCACCGAATACTTGCACAAACAAACACCAACTTGCACCCAACGCGATAAAGGTGTTGTCAATCCCTTCACGGTTATTCACAAAGTGAGGTCTGATAGAGATGGATAAATGGTAAAGTAATATTTTTGGTATTTTTGGTTTATGGAATGGAAAGTAAAAGATTGCAAAGAAAGTAAATCGGAAACTAAAATTAAAGATCGTGAACTTATATGATGGAAAATAGACCCGGGGGCCATAAGTTTCACTACAGGATTCTTTCAACATAGAAATTATTATGGTGGGTGAACAAATTACTCCGAGCAATTGATGGAAAAGCACAAAGTTATGACGACATCTAAGGCAATGATCATGAATATAGGCATCACATCGGTGTCAAGTAGACCGAAATGATTCTGCATCTACTACTATTACTCCACACATCGACCACTATCCAGCATGCATCTAGAGTATTAAGTTCATAAAGAACGGAGTAACGCCTTAAGCAAGATGACATGATGTAGGGGAATTAACTCAAGCAATATGATGAAAACCCCATCTATTTATCCTTGATGGAAACAATACAATACGTGTTGGTTCCCCTTCTGTCACTAGGATCGAGCATCGCAAGATTGAACCCAAAGCTAAGCACTTCTCCCATTGCAAGAAAAACCAATCTAGTTGGCCAAACCAAATCGATAGTTCAAAGAGACTTGTAAAGATATCAAATCATTCATATAAGAATTCAGAGAAGATTCAAATAATATTCATAGATAAGCTGATCATAAATGCACGATTCATCAGATCTCGGCAAACACACCGCAAAAGAGTATTACATCGAATAGATCCCCAAGAACATCGAGGAGAACTTTGTATTGAGAATCAAAGAGAAGAAGCCATCTAGCTACTAGCTATGGACCTGTAAGTCTGTGGTAAACTCCTCACGGTTCATTGGAGAGGCAATGGTGTTGATGTAGAAGCCCTCCGTGATCGAATCCCCCTCCGGCAGGACGCGAAAAAGGCCCCTAGATGGGATCTCATGGGTACAGAAGGTTGCGGAAGTATAAAAGTAGTTTTGTGGCTCTCCTGGAAGGTTTTGGGATATTTGAGATTATATAGGTGAAAGAAATAGGTCGGTGGAGTCACGAGGAGCCCACAAGGGTGGGGGCGTGCCCTACCGCCCATGGGCGCGCCTCCCGACCTTGTGCCCGCCTCATGGATTTCTTGACGTGCACTCCAAGCCCTCTGGATGTCTTTTGGTCAAAGAAAAATCATCGCAAAAGTTTCATTCCGTTTGGACCCCATTTGGTATTCCTTTTTCTCCGAAACTCTAAAACAAGGAAAAAACAGGAACTGGCACTAGGCTCTAGGTTAACAGGTTAGTCGCAAAAATCATATAAAATAGCATATTAATGCATATATAACATCCAAAACAGATAATATAATAGCATGGAACAATCAAAATTATAGATACGTTGGAGACGTATCATATTGCGAGGTGACTTTTTGGTTTGTTTAATTGAGGGCGCCCCACGGGCTGCATTATCCACACGCTGTTAGGGTCTGCCCCTGTGGCTGCATCATTTTTCTCATGTATCAGAATTGGCCATGCCTTGATAAAATTTCCTTCATAATTTCATCTGCATGTCCGGTGCTTCATCACCATGAATGTCGTTGTGCCCTCGCGAACCCACTCTCGACCACCTCATGACTAAGGGCTGGCACGGCGTCTGTGCTCGGGTCCGTCCCTGCAGCATTGTTTAATCCAAGCGACCGAGCTCTGTCTCGTTGGCCAGCTCCCGTGCAGTCAGCTCCTGGGGTCCTTGGTGCCTTCTCCTCACATGAGCTCATTGAGGGTAGGTGAGTAACGACGCGTGGCTCGGCTCGTACGGCCGTAATTTTGGTGCTTCGCCACCACGGGAGACGCTCGCTGAGTGTTCTTCCTCAGATGGTTACATAAGAAGACTTGGCATGTAGTCTGTGCTCGCACTAGTAGAAAAAGGACCTAATGTGAGACACATTAGTCCCGGTTCGATTTTGGCCCGGTACTAATGGCACCATTAGTGCCGGTTTGAACGGCTATTCATTAATGCCAGTTCGTGTTGAACCTTTAGTACCGGTTCGTGCCACGAACCAGTGCTAAAGGGGTGGTGGCAGGCTGGCGTCAGGCCGGGGCCCCATGATCACCTTAAGTACTGGTTCGTGGCACAAACCGGTACTAACGGGCTAACCTACAGTCCTTGTTGGAGACACAAACCGGGACTATAGGGCAATTTTCAAACTCCACCCCCCCGATGTATCGCTATTTCATTTTTGAAAAAATCAAAAGAAAATGATAAAAACTTCAAAAAATAAAATCCTTCGAGAGGTAGTTATATTACTACACCTACTAGTTATGAAAATTTCAAAACTTAAATTCGGATATGTTTTGCAAAAAGTGTAGGGAAAATGTAAAACGGCTATAACTTTTGCATACGATGTCGGAAAAAAAACGTATAATATATCAAAAAATTCAGCGCGAAAATCCGCATCCGATTTTGACTGCCTACGGCCTGTTTGCAATTTTTCATAATCCTCAAATTCCAAAAGGAAAAAAAGATATGCTCAAATTTCAGTTTTTTTTTAAATTTTGGTCAAACTATGGTCAAACTACTTATTCAAGAAGTATTAATGTTACTACATAATTATTCAAGAATATCAGTTTTACTAAATAATTACTATTTTTTAGAATAATAGTTTCAAACTCAAATAGTGAAACGAGTGACCTAATGCTCAAGCTAAACTGCTGAGGGTTAATAGGATTGACAGCTTACATTTGTCAGGAAAACAACAATTGCAGACTTGGAAAGTAGGGGGAATAGAACTCCGAAGTTAAGCGTGCTCAGGCTGGGGGAGTGAGAGGATGGGTGACCGACCGGGAAGTTAGACCATTTGGAATGAGTGATCCACACTTGAGCAGTTAAGAGGGGTGATTAGAGACTAAATCATCAAATAATTCAATTCAGAAAATTAAAAATCGAAAAAAAATCAATAAAATTTCCAAAATTTTCAATTTTTTTTCAGACAAACCTTTAGTACCGGTTGGTGTTACGGTGCGAGCTCACGCCACGTGGTGGGCCTTTAGTGGCGGTTCGTGTCGAACCGGTACTAAAGGGGGGGCCTTTAGTGCCCACACTTTAGTACCGGTTACAGAACCGACACTAAAGGCCCTTACGAACCGGTTTTAAAGCTCCGTTTTCTACTACTGTCGGGTCCGTCCCTGCAACATTGATAAACCCAAGCAACCGAACTCTGTCTGGCAGGCCGGCCCCATACATGTCACATCCTATGGGTCCTTGATGTCTAGCCTTCTTATGCAATGGCCCCCAGACAGTCATTCGGCGCAGGTCGCCCTTAGGATCCAGGTGACACAAGCGCGTGACCGCGCCAAAATCTAGGCGCAACCCGCCTAAGGTAGGACCTCCTAAGCCCCGCACTAGGTCATGAGCGTCTAAAAACACCTCCTCAAAGTTCTGTCATGCCAGCCACACGTACAAACAAAACAGGGTTGTACACGCCCGGAGACTCTAGTACAGAGCTCCCTACCCATGCCCAATGGAAGCCCCATGCTAAGAGCTGGCGGATACCGTCGCAATACGGCCATGCCCATGCCCAGTGGAAGCCCCATGCTCCGCACTGGTGGATAAACAACTGAGGGCGCCCTACGGGTAGCATCAACCTCAGGATCGTCGCTCAGCTCTTCAGCAACACTGCTCGTAGCCTTCCCCTGGGCCTAACACAAGCAGGGGCTAGAGACGATGCATGTGCTCGGGTCAGTCCCAACAGTGCTGAGAAACACAAGGAATCGGACTCTGGCTCGCAGGCCTGCTCCCGCGCATGCCACCCCACCAAGGTCCTTGGTGTCCGGTTGACGATGTCCTGGACTAGGGGGTACTCACCACGTCGTCTCCCGATCTATTAGATTGGGCCGAGGACCCCCGTGGCCGTATACTCATGGGCCAGTTCGGACGGCTGCCGCATACAAGGAAGATTCCACAAGACTTGGCGATCAAGACAAGGACTTCTCCCCACCGGCGTATTCGGCTAGGACTCTTGTTATCCTAGGCCTCCGGTGCATTATATAAACCGAGGCCAGGCTAGTCGATAGATATACAATATATACAACAATCATACCATAGGCTAGCTTCTAGGGTTTAGCCTCCTTGATCTCGTGGTAGATCTACTCTTGTACTACCCATATCATCAATATTAATCAAGCAGGACGTAGGGTTTTACCTCCATCAAGAGGGCCCGAACCTGGGTAAAACATCGTGTTCCCTGCCTCCTGTTACCATCCGCCTAGACGCATAGTTCGGGACCCCCTACCCAAGATCCGCCGGTTTTGACACCGACATTGGTGCTTTCATTGAGAGTTCCGCTGTGTGATCGACAAAAGGATCGATGGCTCGCCTGCAGATCAACTGCGACTTCGGCATCTTCGTCACCAGCTCGACTGGTCACCTTGGTTCGACCAAAAATTGCGCCCCGTGTTCGGATCACCATGTCCGGACGAGGGCCTTCATCAAACATCAACTCTGATCTCTATCAAGATCACGGAGGAATCATCTATGGAGCTCGGGGGCTCAACGTCAACATTGCCCTCAAGCGACCGTGCTGTTTTTCTGGACAGCAAACTCGTATGTGCCACCACCACCTCCTCGAGTATCGCTTTTGTGGAATTGTGCGGAATTGAGTCTACAACAACCATAGAAAATTTCGTCGAGTTCCGATGGAGGAATCTTTGGCAATCCACGATATACCGGAGCCCTGTCAAATCTGGACGGGAATTTGAATGAGTTTAGGGCGTGGTGTCCAGCTTCTAGCTCGGACATCCTCTGGAAGATCCAACCATTGATCGGCTGCGGAATTCCTATATCTACCACCTCTCAAAATTTCGGCTCGATCCGACCGTCCAAACTCCGGGAACCTTCCGATTAGTGCATCACTTTTCGGATCTGTTTTCTGCGCGAAAACGAATCCGACCCGAGTTCATCTTTTTTATGAACAGGATTTCGGACATCCCTTTTGAAGGAAGTTTTGTATGGGGTATTGTGTTTTGTTCCCGAACACATCCCACTAACTTTAAGATCTTTTGAACATGATCTTCAACATCATGCTGGTGTCAAACCAGTCCGGCAATATTACTCCACGGCTGCCGACCTGCGCTAGACGCGGCGTCACTTTGTGGAGCCGAGATCAACTTCTGCGGATCATCATCTCGGCAAGCCGAACAAGAGTCCGGCATCGCAAAGGATAAATCATCATCAACATCGCCGCCCCACGGATTACACGGAGCAGGCATACCGGCATCGCTGCACGGTCGCTTCATCAAGCCGGCATCGACCACGTCACGACCTGCATCGACAGGGCCGCACTATTGCTTCTTCAAGCTAGTGTCCATCACGCCGACCTACTTCGACATTTCGGCTAGACCGGGGGCTTCGCCATCTCTTCATCAACCTACTCCGGACGCTTCGGCGTCACTAGCCGACCAACTCCGTCACGTTAGCTGGGCCGAGGGCTTTGCCTCGGCGAGTCAACCTTTACCAGCATTCCCATGCCGTCGTTTTATCGCCCATCAGGCAATGGGTGTGCGGAGCTAGTCCCAATTTTGGGAATTATCTTCCTTCAGACTGCTACAACAAATAAACCAGGTGCTATTAATCCCGGTATTTTTTGCTTGTTTGGGTTCATTTTTCCCAAGTAATTATTACTCTGGTTTGTCCATGATATGTAGACAGGTCTATCAAATGGTGACCGCATTAACGACGGTCGCGTGGTGGTTTGATCAGTTTCCGTACATAGTCCGGCGAACGGCGCATCCGGAGCTCGGACCGACCTGTGAATCCAGGCTTTGCCACGCCTTTACTACATCACGCCGACGCCCTGCATCGACATTGACTTCGGCGCCAGGCCATATTTCTTCTATTCCTCACGTTGCATAAATTATTTATTATGCAACATTTTTTTAATTATCATTATTACTATTATCTCCGGTTTGCACTATTTTTTGTGCACAGGAAAATGATCCGGGGACTTCGGCGTCATTCTGCCGGTCTGCATTGACCGTGCTATGTCACCACTTCGGCGTGTCAAGCTCTCCGCTCCGCCACCTCGGGACCGGCTTGAGGGATGGAACCTTGCCCTGCATCAAGCTCGGACCGCATCATCAATACCGAACACATTAACCAGCTAAGTCGCTTTCATGCTCAAAGCTTTAATTTCTAACTTGCGTTCGGTTCGACCAAGCATTATACTTTTTTGGAAAAAAAGTTGCTTCTAAAAAATTTCCTTGTCCAAACTTTGTTTGTGACGCATAAATTCAAATACCCCGTTTACTTGGGGGCTTCCTTTATGAAGCTTTTCCTGTTGCATATGATTATACTTGTACGGCTTCGTTCCTTGTTCGTGTATTACGCCACAATATGCACCATATTGACTTAAGCGATTTGCAAGCTGGGTTGCCTTGCTCCTGTGTTTACCCCTACGTTCCTGATTGTTCGGCTAGGGAGTAAAGGGAGCACCTCTGAGATTGTCACGATCGGGTCACCCGAGCCGGACCTCAGACTGGGTGAAGCCGAAAGCTAGCGCTCTTATAGTTATTCAATGATGGTCGGCACACAACGGAACTCATGAGTACAAAAAATCTATTGCACAAGTCTCATAATAACAATGAGCACCGAAGAAAGGTATCGGTGGGGGTACTATTTTCTTCGAAGATGCTTCTTACTCTTCGCAGTAATATAGCATAAGTTCCCTGAGCGCGCTTTGTCTGTTACAGCCTTATGGCCTGATTGCCTGGTTATTGGAAACACCGTTGATATTCTCGACCGATGGAGTACATAACACTTTTCGGTCCTTAACCGAAGAGGGAGAAGCCGACGGTCGGTTAAGACGCGTTTAAAGTTCGGTTGAACATAGATATGATATAAGTACTTCGATACATGCAATCATTCTTCTACCCAAGTCACTTGGGGGCTCTTAAGTTTATTTGAGCCATTTTATAATAAGTGTTCTTCTTCTTAGTCATTGCAAAGTTTTATTGTTATTTATCATGTTAAAGCACGACAGAAGCACTTCTTTTTTCTAAGACCAACTTTCGGATTGGCACCGAACACTTGATATTGTTCGGACGTCATGTTTTTACTGACGTTTCTTGGTTTTCCAAGCTTTTTGGCACTTTTAAACTATTTGTGCTATTCCAGCATTAGTCTCGCAGTGCAACGCCGGACACCTTTAGGTATTCGGCAAAAACATTCTCAGATATTGCTATATATACATCGGTTTCGAATTGTGTCTTCGGTCAATAGTTGGGTTGCCCGGCTCCTGCACTTTCTTCCTATGTTCCATTTTGTTCGGCTAGGCGTGCAAGGGGAGAACCACTGCGATTGTGCTTCCAGCTCACATGGTTAAGCACCTCAGTGGAGAAGGCCGAAAACTGACTTTCACAAATAAGCGTAAACTGGTCAGCGATCCGATGACTATGTTAAATGATGGGCCGTTCATAACATTGGCCGAAGTGTTTACGGCTTGACCCCGACTGTCGGCGAACACTACCGGGGCTATAAACTGGCCTCCCAAACTAAATCCTCGATATTATGCTCTTACATTAGAGCTGAGGCTGCATGATCATGCTTAACATGACAACCCAAAGAAAGGAACCAATAGCGGGACTATTTTCTTTGGAAGACATTTTCTTATGTTAAATAGTAATATAACATATCTCTCTGCGTACCTTTGTTCATAAAACCGTATGGCCAGATTGCCTTGTTTGTCGTAAATCTTTGCCCTCATAAAGGCTTTATAAAGTAGGACAAACACTCCTCGGCTACTAGCCGAGGAGGTGGAAGCCGATGGTCGGTCAACAAAGTTTTGTACAATGCGGATCCAAGCATTAATGACGTAAAGTACTTGGATACATAGAGTCATTACACATAATTTGTGATTTTACTATGGATATCGATCCTTAATTCGGCCACCCGTGCCCGCATTAAGGCTCGGGGGCTACTGGGCTTCGGCCTTGTTATTTAAAAATATTAAAGGGGCACATCGATCCCCTGATCTGGTGTTGCCACCCGACCAGTGTCTCGGGGGCTACTGCATTGCCTGTTCAATGCAGAAAATTTTAAGTGCAATACAGTTGCCGAGGAGATTTTGATCCTCAGGTTGGTTGGCCGCGCCCAACCTGAGTCTCGAGGACTAAGCACGCCGCTTTTTGTGTCCCGAAGTATTCTGCCGAGCTAGGACTTGATCCTCAGGCCGATTTTGCAAATCAACCTGAGTCTCAGCGGCTACTGGGATCAGCGATCTTACGTCATCCTTCAGGTGCATCTCGGGTTTTAGACCGATACACAACTTGAGGGCTACTGGCCATATATCTCGGCAGAGAATAAATTGCAATAATAAAAAATATTGACAAAAAATCGGCCCACAGTCGGGGTGGTGCACCACCTCGGAAGCAGTCCGGCATAAAGCTCGGGCACTAGTGGCTGGCTCCATAGAGGGCATTTCCGGCATTAAGCTCGGCTAAACTCCTTCAACTTTTTTGAACCAAGGTGATATGACACCTCGGATATAGTCCGGCGTTGGAGCTGGGACACTGTCCGGCGTTGGAGCTCGGATACATAGTCCGGCGTTGGTGCTCGGATACATTCCGGCATTAGAGCTGGGAAGCGGTCCGGCGTTGGTGCTCGGCCGCAAAAGATACCTCGAATGCAGTCCGGCGTTAGAGCTCGGATGCAAGAGGACATTGCCTCTCGGGAACAACTTCAAACCCGAGGTGTGGCATAAAAATAAACAAGGCATTGATAAAGGCCGGAAACTTAAAGGGGCTCCTCGGATACCCGACGTGTAAACTCGTCGAATGCATTTCGGCGATCCTCAAGATCGAAGATAAAGAAGATTTGCTGAACTAGTTTTCAAGACCGGCAACCGAAGATGAAGAACAGTTTGGAAGAATCGAGGAGCATCCCTAACTTGAAGACCGGTTCAGGGGGCTACTGACGGTGTCCTGGACTAGGGGGTACTCACCACGTCGTCTCCCAATCTATTAGATTGGGCCGAGGACCCCCGTGGCCGTATACTCATGGGCCAGTTCGGACGGCTGCCGCATACAAGGAGGATTCCACAAGACTTGGCGATCAAGACAAAGACTTCTCCCCACCGGCGTATTCGGCTAGGACTCTTGTTATCCTAGGCCTCCGGTGCATTATATAAACCGAGGCCAGGCTAGTCGATAGATATACAATATATACAACAATCATACCATAGGCTAGCTTCTAGGGTTTAGCCTCCTTGATCTCGTGGTAGATCTACTCTTGTACTACCCATATCATCAATATTAATCAAGCAAGACGTAGGGTTTTACCTCCATCAAGAGGGCCCGAACCTGGGTAAAACATCGTGTTCCCTGCCTCCTGTTACCATCTTCCTAGACGCACAGTTCGGGACCCCCTACCCGAGATCCGCCGGTTTTGACACCGACACCGGTCTCCTCGCATGACCTCCAGGTGTAGGCTGATTAGAGAAAGGTAGGAAGGGCCCTGGGTCAACCTCGCCGTTGCCCACATTTCCTTCATGCGGGCTACTTGCACGTCAAGGGGGACCCCTGAGCATCACGACTCGGGAGCCTCACTAGTCCTGTAGCCCCTCACCCCTTGGCTTTGTCCAGGCGCCACTACCTGACATTCTAACGGCGGCCGAGGCATGCGCAGGGATGGGCCCTGCTGATGCAGAGCGCAAAAGCAAGCAGAAATGAAATCAGGCGTGGAAAGGAAACTACAGAGCTCATACAGTCATTACAAGCATCAAATGTATCTCAAATTTAAATAAAAGTCTTACGCCTCCACGAGGCATGATCGGTCTGTTACATGATAACCAGGAAGCTTCATGAAGAAGGGTCGCTGCCGCTTGCCTCGGCCTCGACGGACCCACTATCGCTGCTACAGGTGAACTTCCCAAGCAGCACGGCTACATGGCCCTCCACAGTTTTCGCCATGACTTCACGGGACTCGCGAGGGACAAGGCCTATCACTGTGCCGAAGTCGAAGCCGGGGTCGTGGAGGTAGAGGTGGATGAGGACGCGTGTCCCTACCATGGAGAAGAGGTCGCGGCACTCCCACTCCAAGATGCCGTCCACCTTCTGGGTAGTGCCTTCGAGCTCCTCAATGAGCTTGGAGGAAAGCTCGGTGTAGCCGACATCAGGGATGGCGAGCGGAGCCTTGAACTCCTCCCTACATATGTAGCTCAGCTCTTGGTGAGCCCTGAGCTCGAGGGAGGAGAAGGCAGTGCGGTCCTCCGCCGCGCGTGCTTCGGCATCGATCGAGATCTACTTCTCCCTAGCGTCCAGTTGGGCGTTTACCTTGGAGACATGCTCAACGTAGGTGTAACACCCGGATAATTAAGCTACAGTGAATCTCCGCTAATGATGCCACATCACCTCGGTTACCGTTGATAAACCCGCGTAGTTCGAAACCGAGTTCAAAATTCAAATTTAAAATAAAGGCAAACAATAAAAGTTTTCAAAAATTAAAACAAAAATGTTTGGTGGTTGCCAAATATTACAAAGGTAATTATGGTGCAGCAAACACATTTTTATAAAATGTCTAAATAATTTAAAATGTTTTAAAACAGAAATGCAAATAGATAAAACAAAACAAAAAACAAGAAAAAAGAGAAACCCCCCTGGGCCGTGGCCCAACTGGGCCAACCCACCAGGCCCAGCCGGCCACCCACCCCACCCACTCCTTATCCACTACGCCACCCCCACCCACTCCACCAACACCCCACAACCCCCCAAAAATATCTCCTCCCCCTCCTCTCTCCCGATCTGGATCGGGATCGAGAGGAGTCCGCCGCCGCCTGGAACCGCCCTCGCCGCACGACGACCACGCCCGCGCCCGAAGCTCCCTCGCCGGACCACCTCAACGGCCTGCTCCCTCCCCGTCGCCCGGTCGTCCCCGTCGACCTCCCCGTGCCCCACTGCCATGCTCCCTACATCTACGGTGAGGCTCGGCCTCCACCCCCCTCTCTCCCGTGCCTCACGCCCCGCTCCGGCCACCGCCTTGCCTCGCCGCTCGTACCAGCCGCCGTGGCCACGCTGCTTGCCGTCGCGCACTGCCGGCCACGCCCGGCTGATCCTGCCATTGCTTCTCCGCTGCCCGCACCGCGGCACCTACCCGTGCACGCCGCTCATCAGTGTTCTCCAAACTCGATTTGAGGCTAGGTTACCACCAGATCCGTGTTCGTGAAGAGGATATCCCAAAAACTACCTTCGTGACTCAGTATGGATCATACGAGTACACCGTCATGTCATTCGGCTTAACGAATGCTCCGCCACCTTCTCTCGTCTGATGAACTATATATTCATGGATTACCTCGACAAGTTCGTCGTGGTTTATCTGGACGATATCCTTGTATTTTCCAAGAACGAGGAAGAACATGCTGGACATCTTTGTCTGGTGCTAGAAAAGCTTCGAGAGCACCAACTGTATGCTAAGTATTCCAAGTGTGAATTCTGGCTCCCCGAAGTAACCTATCTTGGGAATGTCATCTCCAAGGATGGTATTGCCGTCAACCCTGAACGAGTTCAGGCTATTCTCGATTGGACTCCTCCGAAGAATGTCAAGCAAGTCCGAAGTTTTCTCGGTCTCGCCAGCTATTGCCGTCGATTCGTCGAGAACTTCTCCAAGATTGCCAGGCCTCTGACTAATCTGTTGCATAAGGGTGTCAAGTTCGAATGGACAGACAAGTGTCAGGAAAATTTCAGGCGCTCAAAGACAATTTGACCTCTGCCCCCGTGCTTGCTCCACCTGATACTAAGAAGGACTTCGTCATTTACTGCGAGGCTTCCCGTCAAGGATTAGGCTGTGTCCTAATGCAAGAGCGCAGAGTGATTGCTTATGCCTCTCGTCAACTGCGCCATCACGAAGAAAACTACCCAGTTCACGACCTCGAGCTTGCTGCTGTCATTCATGCACTAAAGCAGTGGCGACATTACCTTCTCGGTAATCGTTGCGAGATCTTCACGACCACCAAAGTCTGAAGTATCTGTTTACTCAGCCAGATCTGAACCTTCGCCAGCAGAGATGGATGGAGACTACTGCAGACTTTGACGTGGGTATATCTTATACCCCCGGCAAGGCTAATTTAATGGCTGATGCCTTGAGCCGCAAGTCTTACTGCAACCACCTCCAGGTTCACCAAGTTCAGCCCTCGCTTGTCGAAGAATTTAGAAAGCTGAACCTCCATATTGTTCCTCCTGGAGCACTCTCTCCCCCTCCCCCGGAGTTCCGCAAGATGAATCTTCTTGTTGTTACTAAGGGTTCTCTAAATACCCTGGCTGTCGTACCAGATCTCGTAGCTGGTATAAAGACTATTCAAGGTTATGACTCTGAAGTCCATAAGATTAAACGCCATCTAGAAGAAGGAAAGCCCTCATTCTTTACTATCGCCGACGATGGCGCCTTGTATTTCAAAGGCTGCCTAGTGGTACCATGTTCGAAGAAAAACCTGGATAAGACTAAAAGGGTTATGCAGGAAGCCCATGATACGCCTCTGTCCATCCATCCTGGTAGTACAAAGATGTACCAGGATATTCGTTAAAGATTCTGGTGGTCTAATATGAAGCAGGACATTGCTCGTTATGTTGCTGAGTGTGACGTTTGTCGCCGAATCAAAGCAGAGCATCAAAGACCTGCTGGAACTCTGCAACCTATCTCTATTCCTGAATGGAAATGGGACCATGTTGAAATGGACTTCGTCACTGGATCTCCCAAATCGCAGAAAGGTAATGATGCTATTCTTGTCGTCATTGACCGGCTTTCCAAAGTTGCCCATTTTCTGGTGGTCAAAGAGACAATCACTGCTAGTCAGCTTGCTACTCTCTACATGGCCAGAATTGTTTCACTTCATGGTATTCCACTAGTTATCAGTTCAGACCATGGCAGCTTATTCACTTCAAGGTTTTGGGCGAGTTTCCAAGAAGCTATGGGAACTCATCTGTCATTCAGTACTGCGTTTCATCCTCAGTCGCAAGGACAGGTTGAACGTGTCAACCAAGTTCTCAAAGACATGCTTCGAGCTTGTGTAATATCATTCAACAAGAAATGGGAGGAATCTCTTCCATATGCCGAGTTCTCTTATAATAATAGCTATCAAGCTAGTCTGAAGATGTCCCCCTTCGAAGTGCTATATGGACGAAAGTGTCGAACCCCTCTGAACTGGTCGGAAACGGGGCAACGTCCACTCTTTGGTCCGGATATTATCCAACAGGCCGAAGAACAAGTTCGCATTATTCGTGAGAATCTCAAGACTGCTCAGTCACGTCAGAAAAGTCAGTATGACCGTCATCACCAAGACATGGTCTATCAACTTGGCGAAAAGGCTTATCTTCGAGTTACACCAATGAAGGGTGCACACCGCTTCGGGATCAAAGGAAAGCTAGCTCCCCGCTATATTGGTCCTTTCACTATTCTCGAAAGGCGTGGAAAGGTGGCATATCAACTGGAGCTTCCGCCGAACCTTTCTCAGGTTCACGATGTGTTCCACGTGTCACAACTCCGACGCTGCTTCAAGGACCCAATCCGAGCAGTGGATCATGAAGTGCTTGAATTGCAACAGGACCTCTCCTATAAAGAGCATCCGGTCCGCATTCTCGACCAAGCTGAACGCCGCACACGTCAGAAGGCGATCAAGTTCCTCAAGGTCCAGTGGTCGAATCACTCTTAAGACGAAGCCACCTGGGAACGCGAGGATCGTCTTCGTGATGAATACCCCGCACTGTTTCCTTCTACCTCCTAAATCTCGGGACAAGATTTCTTATAGTGGAGGAGAATTGTAACGCCCGGATAATTAAGCTACAGTGAATCTCCGCTAATGATGCCACGTCACCTCGGTTACCGTTGATAAACCCGCGTAGTTCGAAACCCAGTTCAAAATTCAAATTTAAAATAAAGGCAAACAATAAAAGTTTTCAAAAATTGAAACAAAAATGTTCGGTGGTTGCCAAATATTACAAAGGTAATTACGGTGCAGCAAACACATTTTTATAAAATGTCTAAATAATTTAAAATGTTTTAAAACAGAAATGCAAATAGATAAAACAAAAAAAAGAGAAACCCCCCTGGGCCGTGGCCCAACTGGGCCAACCCACCAGGCCCAGCCGGCCACCCCCCCCCCCCCCCCCCTTTCCCCCCCCCACCCCCACCCACTCCACCGACACCCCACAACCCCCCGAAAATATCTCCTCCCCCTCCTCTCTCCCGATTTGGATCGGGATCGAGAGGAGGCCACCGCCGCCTGGAACCGCCCTCGCCGCACGACGACCACGCCGGCGCCCGAAGCTCCCTCGCCGGACCACCTCAACGGCCTACTCCCTCCCCGTCGCCCGGTCGTCCCCGTCGACCTCCCCGTGCCCCACTGCCATGCTCCCTACATCTATAGTGAGGCTCAGCCTCCACCCCCTCTCTCCCGTGCCTCACGCCCCGCTCTGGCCACAGCCTTGCCTCGCCGCTCGTACCAGCCGCCGTGGACACGCTGCTTGCCGTCGCGCGCTGCCGGCCGCGCCCAGCCGATCCTGCCATTGCTTCTCCGCTGCCCGCACCGCGGCACCTCCCCGTGCATGCCGCGGCCGCCTCTGCGCTCCCGCGCCGCATCGGTACCCATCCACGCCCGCACGCGCCCCCCTGACCGCGCCCACGCCCGTGGACCCCCTGCTCCGGCTCCTCTCACTATCACCGGCCCCCTGCGTCCCGCCGGTGCCAGCACCGCTCCCCAGCCTCGCCTGCAGCCCCCCGCGCTGCTCCTGCGGCTACTTGCTGTGCTTGCGCGCTGCCGCCTGGCAGCGCCCGCCTGGGCCGTCCCGTGCCACCGCGCCCCCTCCCTCTTTCCCCCTCGGTCGCTATGCCGCTCCCCGCGCCGCATCGCCCGCTGCCCCGCTACGTGACCACCGCCGCTGTTTAGCTCCTCCCCGCGTCGCCCCCCTTGCTGCTTGTTGCGGCCCCACTTCCCCTGGCCGGCGCCCCACAGCGCCCGGGGGCCATCACCGTCCACGGCCTCGCCGCTGCCACCTCAGGCGACCGGCCTCGCCGTGCTGATGGCCGCCCCTGTTGACCCGGGCATATGCCCAATCGGGCTAGGTGCCCGCGCCCGTTAGCGCTAACCCAGCGCCCGCAAGGCCCCTCTAGCCTATGACATGTGGGGCCCTACCCCCCACAGAACGTTTAAATAAAAATAAAAATAGAAAAATAGAAAAAAATTAATTAATTAATTTATTAAAGAATTAATTAACTTAATTAATTTTGATTATTTAAACTAATCAAATAACTAAACTAATTAAGCTGTTAGTCAATTAATTAATTAGTATGACAGTGGGCCCCCCCACCTAATTAATACTAATTAGGTTAATTAATATGTCTAATTAAAATGTGTCACTGACCAGTGGGACCCACTGGTCAGGTTGACCAGTCAACCCTGTTGACTCCTTTTTCGAATTAAATTAAATAATTAATTAAATTCCAAAAATTAATAAAATCTTTAGAAAATCATATCTTTTAATCCGTGACTCGGATTAAATTATTTTCAACATGAAAGTTGCTCAGAACGACGAGACGAATCCGGATACGCAACCCGTTTGTCCACCACACATCCCTAGCATAGCGAACACGCAACTTTCCCCCTCTGGCTCATCTGTCCGAAAACGCGAAACACCGGGAATACTCTCCGGATGTTTTCCCCCTTCACCGGTACCACCTCGTACCGCGTTAGGGCACACCTAGCATCACGTTTTGTCATGCCATGCATCATTATGCAGCTGTTTGCATTAGATTTATTGTTTCTTCCCCCTCTTCTCTCGCTAGACACCGAGACCGACGCCGCTGCTACCCAGTACGACTACAGTGTTGACGACCCCTATCTCTTGCCAGAGCAACCAGGCAAGCCCCCCCCCTTTGATCACCAGATATCGCCTACTCTTTTCTCTACTGCTTGCATTAGAGTAGTGTAGCATGTTACTGCTTTCCGTTAATCCTATTCTGATGCATAGCCTGTCCTTGCTACTACTGTTGTTACCTTTACCTGCAATCCTAATGCTTAGTATAGGATGCTAGATTATCATCAGTGGCCATACATTCTTGTCCGTCTGCCATGCTATATTATCGGGCCGTGATCACTCGGGAGGTGATCACGGGTATATACTATATACTTTATACATGATACATGTGGTGACTAAAGTCGGGTCGGCTTGTGGAGCACCCGCGAGTGATTCACGGATTGGGGGCTGAAAGGACCTTTGTCCCAACGGCCCTCTGTGTGGATCTTTGTGGCGAAGCGACAGGGCAGGTTGTGACCACCTAGGAGAGAGGTGGGCCTGGCCCTGGTCGGTGTTCGCGGATACTTAACACGTTTAACGAGATCTTGGTATTTGATCTGAGTCTGGCTACTGGCCTATACGCACTAACCATCTACGCGGGGACAGTTATGGGCACTCGACGTCGTGGTATCAGCCGAAGCCTTCGTGACGTCAGCGACTGAGTGGCGCGCGCCGGATTGGACCGTAAGCCTGCTCTTGTATTAAGGGGGCTAGTTCTGCTTCCGGCCGCGTACGCAACGTGCAGGTGTGCAATGGGCGATGGGCCCAGACCCCTGCGCCATAGGATTTAGACCGGCGTGCTGACCTCTCTGTTGTGCCTAGGTAGGGCTGCGACGTGTTGATCTTCCGAGGCCGGGCATGACCCAGGAAAGTGTGTCCGGCCAAATGGGATCGAGCGTGTTGGGATATGTGGTGCACCCCTGCAGGGAAGTTAATCTATTCGAATAGCCGTGATCTTCGGTAACAGGACGACTTGGAGTTGTACCTTGACCTTATGAAAACTAGAACCGGATACTTAATAAAACACACCCTTCCAAGTGCTAGATACAACCGGTGATCGCTCTCTCACAGGGCGACGAGGGGAGGATCATCGGTTAGGATTATGCTATACGATGCTACTTGGAGGTCTTCAGTCTACTCTCTTCTACATGTTGCAAGACGAGGTTGCCAGAAGCGTAGTCTTCGAAAGGACTAGCTATCGCCCCTTATCCCGGCTTTCTGCAGTTCAGTCCACATATAATAGCCTTATTCCAGTTGATACCAATGCATACATATGTAGTGTAGCTCCTTGCTTGCGAGTACTTTGGATGAGTACTCACGGTTGCTTTCTCCTTCTCTTCCCTCTATCCTTTCTACCTGGTTGTCGCAACTAGATGCTGGAGCCCAGGAGCCAGACGCCACCGTCGACGACGACTCCTACTACACCGGAGGTGCCTACTACTACGTGCTGCCCGCTGACGACGACCAGGAGTAGTTACGAGGATCCTAGGCAGGAGGCCTGCGCCTCTTTCGATCTGTATCCCAGTTTGTGCTAGCCTTCTTAAGGCAAACTTGTTTAGCTTATGTCTGTACTCAGATATTGTTGCTTCCGCTGACTCGTCTATGATCGAGCTCTTGTATTCGAGCCCTCGAGGCCCCTGGCTTGTAATATGATGCTTGTATGACTTATTTTATTTGTAGAGTTGTGTTGTGATATCTTCCCGTGAGTCCTCGATCTTGATCGTACACATTTGCGTGCATGATTAGTGTATGATTGAATCGGGGGCGTCACAGTAGGCCGCTTTAGCTTTGGTCACCTCCTACTGCATCTTGCCGAGGCGCTCGCGCTCCACGTCCATCTCGACGCCCACCTTCGTTAGCACAGAGTCACGGTCTGGAAGCTTAGCCTCGCGAGCCTTGAGGTCATCCTCCAGCTGCTTGAGTTGTTGCGTGCGCACGGTCTGTTCCTCCTGAAGCTCCTTCAGGCTAGCCTCTGCCTCACCGCAGCGCTTGGTGGCCGCCGTTGCTTCAGCCAGCGCGTGATAACCCACAAGTATAGGGGATCAATTGTAGCCTTTCTCGATAAGTAAGAGTGTGAAACCCACGAGGAGCTAAAGGTAGAATAAATATTCCCTCAAGTTCTATCGATCACCGATACAACTCTACGCACGCTTAACGTTCGCTTTACCTAGAACATCTACGAAACTAGAAGTACTTTGTAGGTGTAAAGGGATAGGTTTGCAAGATAATAAAGAACACACAAATAAAAGATAGGGATTGTTTATATAAAGAAACAGCTAAGTTAGTTTTAGTAGAGAGCTTTTTGTCACAAGAAAGTTATTTTTGCCTAGGCAATCGATAACTAGACATGTAATCACTATTGCAATTTTATATGAGGGAGAGGCATAATCTAACATACTTTCTCTACTTGGATCATATGCACTTATGATTGGAACTCTAACAAGCATCCGCAACTACTAAAGATCATTAACGTAAAACCCAACCATAACATTATAAGGTATCAAGTCCTCTTTACTTCCATACACAACAACCCCCTTACTCAGGTTTAAGCTTCTGTCACTCTACCAACCCACCATAAGCGAATCATGAACGTATTGCAACACCCTACAGCGGGGATCCCTCAGGCTTGCGCGACACGAAGAGCACCATAGGACAACACCAATAATAAAACATACAACTCAAACCAATCAGGATCATAAATCAACCCATAGGATAAAACAAATCTACTCAAACATCATAGGATAGCCATACATCATTGGGAAATAATATATAACGTTGATGTTGGGAAATGTTGCATGGAAAACAAAAAAATTCTACGCACACGCAATGATCAATCCATGGAGATGCATAGCAATGAGGGGAGAGTGTATCTACTTACCCTCGTAGACGTAAGCGGGAGTGAGGGAGTCCTGGATTAGGGGGTGTCCGGATAGCCGGACTATACCTTCGGCCGGACTCCTGGACTATGAAGATACAAGATTGAAGACTTCGTCCCGTGTCCGGAAGGGACTTTCCTTGGCGTGGAAGGCAAGCTTGGCTATACGGATATGTAGATCTCCTACCATTGTAACCGACTTTGTGTAACCCTAGCCCTCTCCGGTGTCTATATAAACCGGAGGGTTTTAGTCCGTAGGACGAACAACAATCATACCATAGGCTAGCTTCTAGGGTTTAGCCTCTCTGATCTCGTGGTAGATCTACTCTTGTACTACCCATATCATCAATATCAATCAAGCAGGACGTAGGGTTTTACCTCCATCAAGAGGGCCCGAACCTGGGTAAAACATTGTGTCCCCTGCCTCCTGTTACCATCCGCCTAGACGCACAGTTTGGGACCCCCTACCCGAGACCCGCCGGTTTTGACACCGACATTGGTGCTTTCATTGAGAGTTCCTCTGTGTCGTCACTTTTAGGCCCGATGGCTCCTCCGATCATCAACGACGATGCGATCCAGGGTGAGACTTTTCTCCTCGGACAGATCTTCCTATTTGGCGGCTTTGCACTACGGGTCAATTCGCTTGGCCATCTAGAGCAGATCAAAAGCTACGCCCCTGGCCGTCAGGTCAGATTTGGAAGTTTAAACTACACAGTGGACCTCCACGGAGACTTGATCTTCGATGGATTCGAGCCATAGCCGAGCGCGCCGCACTGTCACGATGGGCATGATCTAGCTCTGCCGCCGAACAGTGCCCTGGAGACTGCACCCGCATCAGCTCCGACCCTTAATTCGGAGCCAACTGTGCCAATCAAGGATGGGTGGTTGGACACCGCCTCGGGGGCTGCAATCTCTACGGCAATCGAGCCGAACACCAGCCCTATTCTCTGCGAAGCCCGTGACTCCAAGGAGCCGGACTCCTCTCCAGACTCCGAGCCCTCTGCGCCCCTACCGATCGAACCCGATTGGGCGCCGATCATGGAGTTCACCGCCGCGGACATCTTTCAACACTCGCCCTTCCGCGATATTCTGAATTCACTAAAGTCTCTCTCTTTATAAGGAGAGCCCTAGCCGGACTATGGTCAACAAGGTTGGGATGCGGATGATGAAGAAATTCAAAGCCCACCCACCACCCACTTCGTAGCCACTGTCGATAATTTAAACGACATGCTCGACTTCGACTCCGAAGACATCGACGGTATGGACGACGATGTAGGAGATGAACATGAACCAACGCCTATAAGGTACTGGACAGCCACCTCATCTCATGATGTATACATGGTGGACACACCCAAAGGAAGCGACGACGAGGAACACAGGGATGCAACGAGGGATCGTTCACTCGAAAAGCAATCAAAGCGGTGACGTAAGCGCCGCTCCAAGCCTCGCCTCGACAGAGCCAGCAGCCATACAGACCCAGCCATAGAGCAGGACGAGCCGGCGAACGACAAACATGCCTTCGAGCAAATGTCCGAACAGGGCAACTTGGATAAACAAACTGAACACCCCGTCCCCGGCAAAAACAACAGTCTGGACGACCTTACACCGGATAAACTCATGGAGCAGAAGAACCTCCACAAAAGGCTCGTCGCCACTGCGCATAGCCTGAAAAAGTAGAAGCGGAAGCTCAAAACTGCGGAAGATGCACTCAGAATCAGATGGAGCAAAGTACGCAACACCGCAGACAAATATGGCGGCAGTCGCCACACAAAAAGCTATCCAAAGCAAAAGCTACTGCCTGAATTTGACGAGGAGGCCTTAGAGCCCCCGCAGTCAAAAAATAGCAAAGCCACCCGGTCGGATAGACGACCGCATGGCCAACATGGAGCGGCAAGCGGCGCCACACACAAGCCGGCACGCGATCCACCAAAGGATTCGCATCAAAAAGACGGCCCAACCAGATCTATCTACGGGCCAAGAAAGCAAGCTCTAGTAAGCAATGCAACACAACAAATATCCGAACATCACGGCACACCCAAATACAGGGGTGCCGCACACCCCCTATGTTTCACCGATGAGGTGCTGGACCACGAATTTCCAACGGGATTCAAGCCCGTAAACATAGAGGCGTATGACGGAACAACAGACCCTGGGGTCTGGATCGAGGATTATATCCTCCACATACACATGGACAGAGGAGATGACCTCCACGCCATAAAATACTTACCCCTCAAGCTTAAAGGGCCAGCCCGGCATTGGCTCAAAAGCCTTACCGAAAACACCATTGGAAGTTGGGAAGAGCTTGAGGATGCTTTTCGGGCAAATTTTCAAGGGACCTATGTCCGCCCTCCGGATGCAGACAATCTCAGTCACATAACTCAACAGCCCGGAGAGTCAGCCCGGAAATTCTGGAACAGATTTCTTACGAAAAAGAATCAGATAGTCGACTGTCCGGACGCCGAAGCCCTAGCAGCTTTTAAGCATAACGTTCGAGACGAATGGCTCGCCAGACACCTCGGCCAAGAAAAGCCAAGAACAATGGACGCATTAACAAGCCTCATGACCCGCTTTTGCGCAGGAGAGGACAGCTGGTTGGCAAGATGTAGCACTAGCAACCCAAGTACATCCGAAGTTAGGGATGGAAATGGAAAACCCTGACGCAGCAAGGACCAGCGCCGGAATAAGGGAAACAGCCCAAAGAGCATGGCGGTTAATGCCGGATTCAAAAGCTCGCGGCAGAATCAGAGAAAGCCGCCCCTCAAGGATACCAGGGACGAGCTATCCAACTTAAACAAAATCTTGGACAAGATATGTCAAATACACAGTACTCCCGGGAAGCCTACGAACCATACCCATAGAGATTGTTGGGTTTTCAAGCAAGCTGGAAAACTCAACACCGAACACAAGGGGCTCGACACACCAAGTGAGGACGACAGCGAACCCCACAAGCAGAGCACCAGGAAACAAAAGGATTTCCCACAAGAAGTCAAAACAGTAAACTTACTTCACGTGACGAACAAAATGGCTCCACCAGAGATACGCGCCATACGGCCTGTCTCAAAGGAGTCTCGCCAATGGTTGTTAAAACCAATCACCTTCGACCATCAGGATTACTCTAGAAGTATCCGGAACGCAGGCTGGACTGCCTTGGTATTAGATCCAATAGTCGGCGGACTCCACTTTTCAAATGTCCTGATGGACGGCGGCAGTGGGCTAAACCTGTTATACAAGGACACAATCCGCAACATGGGGGATAGACCTAACAAAAATTTGCCATAGCAAAACCTCCTTTCAAGGGGTAACGCCAGGCCCGAATGCCCGCTGCATGGGTTCTCTCCGGCTAGAAGTTATGTTCGGCTCCCCCGATAACTTCCATCGCGAACAGCTATACTTTCCACATCGCCCCACTCTCAAGTAGCTATCAAGCACTGCTGGGGCGCGAAGCTTTCGCCCGCTTTAACGCAATACTGCATTATGCATCTCTTACGCTTAAGATGCCCGGTCCATGAGGCATCATCTCATTAAAGGGAAAACATTGAGTGTTCCTCCCGCGCGGAAGACAGTGCGGCTGCCTTGACAGCCCCACAATAAAGCGGCTTCACCAGCCAAAGCACCTAAACAGGTCGTCAAGACCACGGACAAGGCTAGACGAGTCCGACATAAACATACAATTGATAAAGGCTTAATAGCCGTATACCCCTGTACTAGGGTCTCCGCGCATATAAAACAAGAGACAATAAAGCTCAATTTTACCCATTTCGATTTATACTTTGTTTATTTAGTATAACTCGTGTTCGGCACGATCTTTCTTTAACTAAGTTCCTCTCTTTTACAGATGAACACCGTGCTACGCCCGTCCAGGATACGGCACAATGGAGACACAGGCGCAGACGTGCAACAGGGACCCGTTCCAAGGATTCTTTTCAGATTAAGACCCTGCGTAAACCTTTTTTTACTGTCTCTTGTTGATACACATCCCATGGTTTCTTGGTATAACCAAGGAGGAGGCTAGCGTTTTGGCATGTGGCCACGTCAGAGTTTTGCGCGTACCTGGACACTAGGGGCTTATTACTAAGGGCGTTATGCTGCCCGCCCTCATAAAGACCGAATACCTTAGGGAGTGTTTGGCGTCGCGAGTTTGGCCTTATATGCATCAGCTCCGAATCATGTCTTTGGTCAAATGTTGGGTTTGCCCGGCTCCTGTGTTTTTCTACCTTACGTTCCGCTCTATCGGCTAAGGCGGCACCAGGAGAACTACTGCGATTGTGCCCCGGTTCGGCCAGGCGAGCACCTCAGTAGAGAAAGCCGAAAACTGACTGTCATGATATAGCGTGAGACTGGTCAACCACTCGATGACTTTCCGGAATCTTTAGGATTCCTCCGCATTAACGAAGGGCCGCTTCCCGGCCAGGCACATATGCGCCCCGAGTTCGGGCGAGCGCAGGCGCCACCAGGGGCAATATAAGTAGCCTCACTGTCAAACTCCTATGGCTAAGTGAAAGTGATAAAGCATCATAGTCCGATTGCCTAGTTCACTGCGCTATCACCTCCTTTGTAGGACCAAGACGTTGGATCAAGTGTGAAAATGCGCCTTCTGCAAACACCCCCGCATTATGTGCGTGCGGGCTGAAGCCGACGACTGCCATCTTTCAGATTATATATACATATATGTTAAACGGCCACACAGGAGGTATTATAATACTTGCAGGCACAAGCATAAAAAACTTCTACAATTTATCAAAATATTGTTTTACAATAATATATGCTATTCGAATATAGTATCCTTCGAGCACTGCGTCTCTACTAAACGAGCGCCTTGCAGAACTTCCTGAAAATAGTGCTCGGCAGGTACTCGGCTTCCATCCGAGTCTGGGAATGCAACAACGGTGGCCTCCATTTCCGCCCAGTATGTCTTGACACGGGCAAGAGCCATCCAGGCACCCTCTATGCATGCTGACCTCTTCATCGCATTGATATGCGGCGCCGCACCAAGGAACTGCTGCACCAAGTTGAAATAACTTTTCGGCTCTGGCCTCTCTGGCCACAGATGACTCATGACATACTTCATGGCGAGTCCGGACAACCTATTTAGCTCGGCCCATTCGGCCACATGATCGGCTAATGACAGCAGACGCTCTGGATTGTGGAACTGCGACCAAAAGAGCTTTTCCACTTCGCGATCTTCTTGATCAAGGAAGTGTTCGGCCGCATCTGCGGCACTCGCTGCCAAATCCAGATAGGTGTCCGCCGTACTCCACATCCGGTCTAACAGAGCATGTTTAGGATCACAGAACTTCCTCTGCAGCATAAAGGGCTTTCCAGCCACGATCTCTCCGGCCTGATGCAGCTCCTCCTTCATAGCTCTCATTGCAGAGCGAGCATCCTTGGCATCGGAAACGGCCTTCTCTAGGTCCGTATGTTCTGCCCGATCTTCTTTTTCAAGAAGCTTGCAATGGTCAGCAGCGTTCTTCAGCTTCACGGCCATCTTGGCCATTTCCTTCTTGCTTCGGCAGTGAGCAGCCTGTTCGGCTTTCAGCTCTTCAATTGCCTTTCCAGCAGCCGCATCACTTTTCCTGCCTTGCTCCTTGGCTCGGGAAAGTTCCGCCCAAAGATTCTCCATGGTAGCAGCACCATCTGCATCAAGTGCACACATTGTAAGATACTGTCATAAATCTCCTCTTACCAGGTGCCACCGGAGGAATTACATACCTTGGGCCTCGTCAAGCTGCTTGTTGACAAGCGCGATGTCGGCACCTGCCACGTCAAGTTGCCGCTTTAGCTCAGCAAATTCATCAGTCCGGCTTGACACCGGACACTTCACCACCTACGTATGAAGGCGACATATCAGACCTAGGATTATGATCCTCTGCGCGCCGTCACTTTTGACAACGCACAGAGTCTCAGGGGCTACTATCTACACAGGGCGCATCTTATTTATGCGCAACTATCCAAAAAGGGTACATTATTTCGCGTACCTCAAAACCTGTCAGTAAACTCCTGACGGCCTTGTGCAATCCACTCTCCGCGGATGAAATCCTCTCAATCACCGTACCCATCAATGCACGATGCTCCTCTGAGATAGATGCTCGCCCTAGCAGATCCTTCAGCTCCTCCGAACGCACACCAGACGGTGCCGGACTCGTCCGATGGCCCTTTTCGAAGGCCGGACGCGGAGGGCTTTGGGGGCCATATGACTACCTTCCGGCCCTTCCAGATTCGGAGAAACCCTCCGCGACGATACCTCAGGATCGCTCGCCTCGCAAGGCGGTACGACAGGGGGAGGCGTTCCGCTCTCCATCATCTCCGGAAGAAGATCCCCCGAAGACGAGCTCTGCTGAGAAGGGCTAAGGTCTGAGCTACAAGGTAAATTTTCGATTACTTTTCTCAGATATAAAGCAAGGATTTCTATCATTTCTTAAAAACAAAACTCCTCTCTACTTACGGCTCAGTGGAGGGCTGATCCCCTTGAGGGCATAATTCGGCCGAAGTATCCCCCAGCACAGGACCCTCTAGCGAAGATTTCTTCCCCCGCTTTGAGGCCATGGTCTCCGGGTGTTCAGAGGCGGTCCTCTTCTTCCCCTGAGGAGAGGAATTTTCGATTCCTCCCTTCCGGACAACCTCCTTCGAGGAGGCTGTAGCTTCCTTGTCCCCTCCCTCGCTTTCCTTTGAAGGCACAACCTCCAACGTCCTGACTAGCACGGGACCCGGCGTGGTCTCGGGGAGGGGGGCCGGACACCTGATTAGCTTTGCTTTCGCTATCCACTCCTTTTTAAAGGACAACTCTTTTAGGGGCAATTTTATGATAAATATACGGATAGAGAGTCCGGGCACAAGGCTACTTACTTGAGTATCCGGACGATTGCAGCTCAGACCTGCGTCCTCCGTAGAATCCAGACACACTACTTGTGGTCTGAAGAACAATTTGTACATCTCCACGGGCGTCATGCCAAGAAAATGTTGGAGAACTCGTGGTCCCTCCGGGTTGAACTCCCACAGGCGGAGGGGGCGACATTTGCAGGGCAGAACTTGGCAAATTAACATAACCTGCGTCACCACGACCAGACTGATGTCTCTTTCTAGGAGATCTCGGATGCGGCCCTGCAACAGGGGCACGTGCTTTGCCGACCCCCAGTCCAGCCCCTTATTGACCCATGACGCCAGTCGTGGCGGGGGACCCGAGCGGAAAGCAAGCAGTGCCACCCACTTGGTGCTCCTGGGAGCTGTGATATAAAACCACTCTCGTTGCCATAAGCTGGACTCCTCTTGAAAAGAGCCCTCGGGCCATGGAGCACTAGTATTCTTGCTTATAAAAGCTCCTCCGCACTCTGCGTGCCGTCCCTCGATCATCTTCGGCTCTACTTTGAAGGTCTTGAGCCATAGTCCGAAGTGAGGAGTAATACGGAGGAAGGCTTCACACACGACGATGAATGAGGAAATATGGAGGATGGACTCTGGAGCTAAGTCGTGAAATTCTAGCCCATAATAAAACATGAGCCCCCTCATGAAGGGATCCGTCGGGAAGCCTAGCCCCCGAAGGAAGTGAGACATGAACACCACACTCTCACCAGGCTTGGGAGTGGGAATGACCTGCCCTTGAGCAGGCATCCTATGCGAGATTTTGCCGGTCAAGAACCTAGCCTCTCTCAACTTCAGCACGTCCTCCTCCGTGACGGAGGAGGGCATCCATCGGCCTCGAAGGTCGGAACCGGACATTGTCGAAGGTCCGAAGCGCTTGAATCTGGAGCCTTGGGTGTTGGAAGTCGAGGCGAAGGGCGAACTCGTTTGAGATTGAAAGAAAGGAGTAAGGCCTTGGACTCTTTATAAAAGGTTGAATACTAAGGGCCCTCCCCGTGACCGTTTGGGACTCGCCTTTTGATCGAGAAAACATACCAACAGGTACGGTTGGGTTACCCACGCCCGTATTGATGAGAATCCTGGAATAAGGGGACACGATCTCTGCTTTAACAAGACGTGCCAAGGGAATCGCCTCGCTAAACACGCTGAGGTGGGACAGTAAAATGATTCGAATAAAGACTTGGCCGTGGTGTGATGTCACGCTACGGAATATGTCAGCATATTAGATTTGTGTAAATATTTTTCTCTCTATGGCAATATGTGGAAACTTATTTTGTAGAGCCGGACACTAACTTTGTGTTCAAAATCTTCTATGAAGTACTTGGAGGAGGAACCCGCCTTGCAATGCCAAAGACATTCTGCGTGCCGGACTCGTCATCATTGAAGCCTGGTTCACGGGCTACTGAGGGAGTCCTGGATTAGGGGGTGTCCAGATAGCCGGACTATACCTTCGGCCGGACTCCTGGACTATGAAGATACAAGATTGAAGACTTCGCCCCGTGTCCGGAAGGGACTTTCCTTGGCATGGAAGGCAAGCTTGGCGATACGAATATGTAGATCTCCTACCATTGTAACCGACTCTGTGTAACCCTAGCCCTCTCCGGTGTCTATATAAATCGGAGGGTTTTAGTCCGTAGGATGAACAACAATCATACCATAGGCTAGCTTCTAGGGTTTAGCCTCTCTGATCTCATGGTAGATCTACTCTTGTACTACCCATATCATCAATATCAATCAAGGAGGACGTAGGGTTTTACCTCCATCAAGAGGGCCCGAACCTGGGTAAAACATTGTGTCCCCTGCCTCCTGTACCATCTGCCTAGACGCACAGTTCGGGACCCCCTACCCGAGATCCGCCGGTTTTGACACCGATAGGGAGCGTTTAACAAAGTGGTTGATGTAGTCAAACTTCTTCACGCTCAAACCGATCACGCACCGAACGCACGGCACCTCTATGTTCTACACACGTTTAGCTCGGTGTTGTCCTTGCCATCTTGATACAGCAAGCGAGGCAAGCACGGTGTGGTGACGGTGGTGGCGAAGCAATCTCGTAGGGCTTCGCCTAAGCACTGCGATGATCTATTACGAAGGAGTAAACTAGAGGTGGAGGGTGCTGACACACGGCGTGGAATAAGTTATGTATTGTGTGGCACCCCTCCCCACATATATGTAGGTGTGGGTGGGGAGGAGCCAGACCCTAGGGCGCCCCAACAGGTGTGGCGTCATCCCTAGGGCTCCTCCCTTTGGTGCGCCCCCTGCCAAAAATGGCACAAGGGGGAAGGAAAGGGGAGAGGCGCCCCTTCTTTCCTTCCTCCCTTCTCCAGGATATGGTAAGAGGGGGTGGCGCCCCCTTTTACCATGTATTAGGTGTGGCTGCCCTAAAGGGGGTGCACCAGCCCATGTGGGCTCGTGTGTTCACTTCCACTTGGCCCACTAAGGCCCAATACTCTGCCGGTGCCTCTGGAACCCTTCCGGTATTCCGATAACTTTCCGGTGCATCCCGAAACCATTCTGGAGACCAAATAGCATCATCCTATATATAAATCTTTACCTCAGACCATTCTGGAGCTCCTTTTCATGTCCGTGATCTCATTAGAGACTCCGAACAACATTCGGTCACCAAACCACATAACTCATATAATACCAAATCAACATCGAACGTTAAGCGTGCGGACCCTACGGGTTCGATAACTATGTAGACATTGACCGAGACACCTCTCCGGTCAATAACCAATAGAGGAACCTAGATGGCCATATTGGCTCCTACATATTATACGAAGATCTTTATCGGTCGAACCACTATGACAACATATGTAATTCCCTTTGTCCATCGGTATGTTACTTGCTCGAGATTCGATCGTCGGTATATTCATACCTAGGTCAATCTCGTTACCGGCAAGTCTCTATACTCATTCCATAATACATCACCTCGTGACTAACTCCTTAGTCGTTTGCTTGTAAGCTTATTATGTGTATTACCGAGAGGGCCTAGAGATACCTCTCTGATACTCGGACTGACAAATCCTAATCTCGATCTATGGAAACTCAACAAACACCTTCGGAGATACCTGTAGAGCATGTTTCTAATCACCCAGTTATGTTGTGATGTTTGATAGCACACCAGGTATTCCTCCGGTATTCGGGAGTTGCATAATCTCATAATCGAAGGAATAAGTATTTGACATGAAGAAAGCAATAGCAATAAACTGAACAATCGATATGCTAAGCTAATGGATGGGTCTTTCCATCACATCATTCTCCTAATGAAATGATCTTGTTATTAAATGACAACTCATGTCCATGGTTAGGAAACATTAACCATGTTTCATCAACGAGCTAGTCTAGTAGAGGCTTACTAGGGACACGTTGTTTGTTTATGTATTCACGCATGTATTAAGGTTTCTGATCAATACAATTCTATCATGAATAACAAACCTTTATCATGAATAAGGAAATATAAAATAAAAACTTTATTATTACCTCTAGGGCATATTTCCTTCAGTCTCCCACTTGCACTAGAGTCAATAATCTAGTTCACATCACCATGTGATTTAGCACCCATAGTTCACATCGCTATGTGACTAACACCCAAAGAGTTTACTAGAGTCAATAATCTAGTTCACATCGATATGTGATTAACACCCAAAGAGTACTAAGGTGTGATCATGTTTTGCTTGTGAGAGAGGTTTAGTCAATGGGTCTGTCATATTTAGATCCGTATGTATTTTGCAAATTTATATGTCTATAATGCTCTGCATGGAGCTACTCTAGCTAATTGCTCCCACTTTAAATATGTATCCAGATCGAGACTCAGAGTCATCCGGATGGGTGTCAAATCTTGCATCGACATAACTCGTTATGGCGAACTCTTTACCACCTCCATAACCGAGAAACATTTCCTTAGTCCTCTAAGGATAATTTTGACCGTTGTACCTCCTTGCCAAACCCATGGCAAGGCACACAATAGGTCTGGTACACAGCATGACATATTTTATAGAACCTATGACCGAGGCATAGGGAATGACTTGCATTCTCTCTCTATATTCTATTGTGGTCGGGTTTTGAGTCTAAGTCAACTTCACACCTTGTTACATAGGCAAGAACCCTTTCTTTGACTGATCCATTTTGAACTTCTTCAAAACTTTGTCAAGGTAGGTGCTTTGTGAAAGTCCTATTAAGCGTCCCAATCTAACCCTATAGATCTTGATGCCCAATATATAAGTAGCTTCACCGAGGTCTTTCATTGAAAAATCTCTTATGCAAGTATACTTTTATGCTATTCAGAAATTTTATATCATTTCCAATCAATAATATGTCATCCACATATAATATCAGAAATGCTACACAGCTCCCACTCACTACCTTGTAAATACAAGCTTCACCATAAGTCTGTATAAAACCATATGCTTTGATCACCTCATCAAAGCATATATTTGCTACCTCTTGAGCTTGCTTTGGCTTTTCCCTTGAAGAGGAAAGGGTGATGCAACAAAGTAGAGTAAGTATTTCCCTCAGCTTTTTAGAACCAAGGTATCAATCCAGTAGGAGACAACACAACAAGCCACTGAATACCTGCACAAACGAACACCAACTTGCACCCAACACAATAAGGGGTTGTCAATACCTTCACGGTCATTTGCAAAAGTGAGATCTGATATAGATGGATAAACGGTAAAGTAATTTTCTTTGGTATTTTTAGTTTATGGAATGGAAAGTAAAAGATTGCAGAGAAAGTAAATAGGAAACTGGAATTGTAGATCGGAAACTTATATGATGGAAAATAGACCCGGGGGTTGTAGGTTTCACTAGAGGCTTCTATCGAAATAGAAATTATTACGTTGGGTGAACAAATTACTGCCGAGCAATTGATAGAAAAGTGCAAAGTTATGACGATATCTAAGGCAATAATCATGAATATAGGCATCACGTCCGTATCAAGTAGACCGAAATGATTCTGCATCTACTACAATTACTCCACACATCGACCGACTCCTACCTGCATCTAGAGTATTAAGTTCATAAGAACAGAGTAACACATTGTGTAAGATGACATGATGTAGCGGGATTAACTCTAGCAATATGATGAAAACCCCATCTTGTTATCCTCGATGGCAACAATACAATACGTGTCGGTTCCCCTTCTGTCACTAGGATCGAGCACTGCAAGATTGAACCCAAAGCTAAGCACTTCTCCCATTGCAAGAAAAACAAATCTAGTTGGCCAAACCAAATCGATAGTTCGAAGAGACTTGCAAAGATATAAAATCATGCATATAAGAATTTGGAGGAGATTCAAATAATATTCATAGATAAGTTGATCATAAATCCACAATTCATTGGATCTCGGCAAACACACCGCAAAAGAGTATTATATCGAATAGATCTCCAAGAACATGGAGGAGAACATGGTATTGAGAATCAAAGAGAGAGACACAAGGAGCCATCTAGCTACTAGCTATGGACCCGTAGGTCTATGGTAAACTGATACGTCCATTTTGCATCATGTTTTCTTACTGTTATTTATAAAGTTTTCATCCATAATAATGCTTTTTGGAGTAATTCTAATTCCTTCTCTCTCATAATTTGCAAGGAACACACCAAGATGGAGAATTCCGGCAGCTGAAAATCTGGACCTGGAAAAGCTACGTTAGGCCACCTATTCTGCACAACTCCAAATGAGTTGAAACTTTATGGAGAATTTTTATGAATTATTTAAGGAATATTGGAGCTAATAAACACCATAGGGGGGCCATGTCGGTGTCAAAACTGGCGGATCTCGGGTAGGGGGTCCCGAACTGTGCATCTAAGGTCTATGGTAACAGGAGACAGGGGACACAATGTTTTACCCAGGTTCGGGCCCTCTCTATGGAGGTAATACCCTACGTCCTGCTTGATTGATCTTGATGAATATGAGTATTACAAGAGTTGATCTACCACGAGATCGTAATGGCTAAACCCTAGAGGTCCAGCTTGTATGGCTATGATAATGTCTCCCTCCTCAGGGCTAAGTCCTCCGGTTTATATAGATACCGGGAGGATCTAGGGTTACACAAGGTCGGTTACATAGAAAGGAATATACATATTTGGTCGCCAAGATTTCCTTCCACGCCATGGAGAGTCCCATCCGGACACGCGTGCAATCTTCGGTCTTCGTATCTTCACAGCCCATCAGTCCAGCCCATGGCTAACAGGCCGGACGCCCAAGGACCCCTTAGTCCAGGACTCCCTCAGTAACCCCTGAACTTGGCTTCAATGACAACGTATCTGGTGCGTAGGCCTATCTTCGGCATTGCAAGGCGGGTTCCTCCTTTCAAACTGCAAAATAGTCTTCGAACATATCGATGTGTCCGGACCTGTAACACACACCACACACAACCGTAGAGAGAATATAATTTTACACGAGTCCAATCTGCTGACAACTTTCTGTAACATGACATCACATCTGTCCGGTCATAATTTCGAACCATCTTCTGCCGCTCCACGTTTCGAGAAGCGGTTGCCATTGGCACGTCTTGGGAAAGCAGAGATCGTGTCCCCTTATTACGGGATTCTCATCAATACGGGCGTGGGTAACCCAACTGTGCTGTTTACACAGCCCTTGGGAGTAGGTGAATTTTAAGGCGAGTGGAGAGGCATTCAATATTTACTGCCTTTGTAAGGAGATAATAATCCCTTTTCTTCATCCATGCCTTCTCTCTTCCCCCGCCCTTCCATTCTTGAGCTCCAGCGCCCAAGTTCTCAACTTCTCCGTCTCGAGCAAGAACTCAACCATGTCCGGATCCGGAAGTCAAGGCAAGTGGATAGCCTCCTCCATCCAGGAGGAGGACATTGTCGAGCTTCGGGCAGCCGGGTACCTGGTGAAGGGAATCGCCCACCGCCTTCCGGCCCAGGGACAAATCGTTCCCACCCCGAAGCCCAATGAGAGGGTAGTATTCATCCCTCATTTCCTCTGCGGGTTAGGGTTTCCACTCCACCCCTTCGTCCGTGGGCTGATGTTCTACTACGGGATAGACTTCCATGATCTATCCCCGAACTCCCTCCTCAACATCTCGGCATTCATCATTGTCTGTGAGGATTTCCTTCGCATCCAACCCCACTTCGGGTTGTGGCTCAAGGTCTTCAATGTGAAGCCGAAGGTGGTGGATGGCCAGCACGCGGAGTGCGAATGCGCCATGGTGAGCAAGCTGGCCAATGTCTCCTGTCCGAAAGGCACTTTTGTTGAGACTGTAAAAGAATGGCAGAAACATTGGTTCTATATCACAGAACCCCACGGCACCACCTGGGCCGCAACTGCCGAATTCAACTCTAGCTCTCCCATGTGACTCACCTCCTGGGTCGAGAAGGGCCCGAACTGGTGTTCGCCAGACGAGCTGACAGCGCTACAAACGCGCATTCAAAGCATGGTGGATAAAGACATCACAGTCGTCGATATAATCCAGGTGATGCTAGTTCGCCGGATGCTCCCATGCGAAAGCCGAAGCCGCCCTCTATGGGAGTTCAATCTGAAGAAGCACCATACCCTAAAGAGGCTCTTAGAAACCACTCACGAAGATGCCTGGAGGATGCTTTTTTAAGGGCAACAAAACACCGCTGGCCACATATTCGTACCACGGGCATGACATTAACCACCTCGCCAATGAGGTATGTTATTCTTACTGCATCCCTTACTTGCCTGCTTCAAGGATGATGTCTAATCTTTTTTCATCATCGTTTCTTCACGACTGGATGGAGAGGCGAAGCGGATCCAATGTCCGTCTCCGCTGCCTGAAGAACCAGGCATCCCGTGTTTAGCAAAGATGCTGGTGCCGGCGCCCTACAAGGTGCCGAAGAAGAAGGCCACAGGGAAGGCCAAGGGGGTCCGGAGTGGCCCCCGCCGCAAGGGTGCTTCGGATGCAACGTCTGAAGACAAGACTCATTCCTCCGCCGCCAAAGACGACGACGATGAGGAGGAGGAGGAAAACAACCCTCCCCTTGATGAGGGGAACAAGAAGAGGGCGGCCTCCACAATTCTGGAGGCGGAAGCGCCCAAGAAGGGGAAAGGCCCACTCGTGGGCAGCTCTGCATGGGACGTTGAAAGCAGTCCGGAGCAACGCCCCCGCACTAAGCCGCAGGCCGCATCGTAAGTGCTAAGACCTATATCCGCCCATAAAGTTTCTCCTCCTCATTGTATTGACATGATTGGTTATGCTATTGTAGTCCGACCCACAACAGCTCCCCGCGATCCTCGTCAGGAGGTTCGCTGGATTCCAAGGCGATGGCCAGCGAGTCACCGCCGGCCGCTCACTCCCCCAAGGCCACGGACAATGCGGATGTGCTATCCCGAAGGACTGTTCCAGGCGGGGGTGAGGCTCAGGAGGCACCAGAAGGCAAAACCCCCGTCGTCGGACACCAGGGGGAATCAATCCCATGGAGACTGGTGGGGAGGGCCATATTCAGTTCGGCCCTCAGCCGGACTCGATTCCGGAGACTGATGCGGCTCCGGAATCCAGCACACAACCTCCTTCGAAAGAAGGGGGATGCCAATTCCGCCGATGACCCCTGTCCTACCAGGGGCATCGAATAATCTGTTGGAAGCGCCGCGAGGTGCTTCCATTGTGGATGAGCATCGTGTCCTTATGGGCACAGTAATTGGAAGGGTTTAGTCCGCCAAGAGCGGACTAACCGAAGCCTGCAGCAGCCTGCTGACAGGTTTTGAGGTAAGCAACGCAAAAAGGAGAAAATCCCAATATAGACAGTAGCCCCTGAGACACTGTCCGATGTTCGGAAAGAAAAAACCGGATAGAGGATCAATCTCCTATTGCAGGAAACTAACTAAATTTGTTTGAAATGTATGCATAAGCGTCCTTGTTGGCCGCAGCCTCGCATACTAACGAAGTCACCGAACTGAAGCAGAAACTGGCGGAGGCCGAGGAGGATCTGGGCCGGGTGAAGAGGCAGCTCCCGGAAAAACAAGGTAAGTAATAACCTGTTATGTATTCGAAAAAAGGTAAAATGATATGAAGTAACCGAAATGCCATGATGTGTACAAAGGCGACAACCGAGGTCGAGGCGCTGAAAAAGACCCTGGCCGAAGCCGGAGGGAAGGCTGTCAAGGAGCAGGCCGCTCGAAAAAAGCTCAAGGCCCGGGTCAACGAGGTCCAACAGGAGCTCAAGGACACGGTGAAGAAGTGTGAGGCCTTGGAGGGCGATGCGTCGGTTGAAGAGACCAAACTCGCCAAGGCTCGTCAGAGTGCGGAGGCAGCCAGGAATGAGGCCCAGGCCGCCCTCTAGGAGATCCAGGAGGCTAGGAAGATCGCGGTGGGTAAGGCATTCAATATGCAAAGCAAGAATGTGAAGATGAAATATCATTTACTAACCCAGATTCGGAGTTCTACAGGGGCTTTTACCGATTTGCCACAGAGTGTGGCTGATGCCGCAGAGTTCTTCCGAGCCGAAGAAGGTAGCTCCACGGGGAAGCTGTTCTAGTTGCAATATCTTGCGCCAGAACATCTGGTGCCCTTCAGCGATCAGCTAAGACAGCCGGTCGAGCTGCATAGGGTGGCCGAACTGGCCATGAAGGATTTAATAATCCGGTTGTGGCCAGCCGAAGCTATACCCGGCAGTTACTTCCACTACTAGGGAAAACCCTATACACAGAACATTAGCAGTAGCGCGGGATAAAAACGCATGGTGGTGCTAATTAGCAGCAACACGGTATTTAAAAGCTCGCTGCAGATATAGTTATAGCAGTAGCGCGCCCGAGTACAAAAGCGCTACTACTAAACTTCCCACAGCTACACATAGTAGTAGCGATGTACGTGGAACCACGCTACCGCTACTTGTTTTGTAGCAGCGCGTTTACGCACAAAGGCGCTACTGCTAATGAAAATAAAATTAAATGGAAAGCAAATAAAAAAGAGAAGGAATAGCAGTAGCGCTTGTTAGGAAACGCGCTATAGCTACCGTAGCAGCAGCGCACTTCCTGGAACGCGCTACTTCTACTTTTAACTTAATTAACCGTGCGGTTCATTCTTCCCCACGACCACTTCCCCCAAATCCCTACTCCTCCGCTGTCGCCGCCCTGCATCGTCGTCGCCCGCCGCGCACGACCCGTCGCTCTCTGCACACCTTCGATGCCACCCCCGCCCCCGACCTCGACGCCACCCCCGACCCCGACCTCGACACCCCCCTACATCGCCGCCCTCCACCGTGCGCCCACCGCCCCAACCCCGTCCCCAACCTCGACGTCGCGTGCCCCTCTCCCTAACTCCGCCGGCGCCAGAGGTGAGCACGCCCTCCTCCTCCTCCCCTACCTCTGCCTAGCTAGGGTTCTTAGGGTTAAATTTCAGAGTTCATCTAATTAGTTAGGGTTCATCAAATTAGATGCAAATTATGACAGTAGTTGTTAAGTAGAATTAGTTTTAGAGTTCATCGAATTAGTTAGGATTAAATTTAGAGTTCATCAAATTAGTTAGGGTTAAATTTTAGTAAGTGTTTAATAGAATTAGTAAGAAAATTAATATAACTAGTTGAACTAGTTTATTTTTAGTAAAAACTAGTTTATTTTTATTCATAGTAAGTGCTTAATTGAACTAGTTGAGTTAATACAAATATTTTATTTTTGGTACGAAAATTAATAGAACTAGTTTATTTTTTTAGTTAAAGCAATTATTTTATTTTTAGTAAGTAAATTAATGAACTAGTTGAACTAGTTCAATTAATAGAACTAATGTGTTTTTAGTAAGATAATTAATATAACTAGTTGAACTACTTTACTTTTAGAAAGAACTAGTTTTTTCTATTTATAGTAAGTTTATATTTAGTAAGAACTAGTTGAATTGATAAAACTAGTTGAACATGTCATATTTGCTCAAATAGGATATGTTCTTGCCCAAGTGGCCGTTCATGTTCAGTTTACACCTCCGAGTGGCCAATGTTTGCCAGAGTGTTGATTAATTTCCATTCTCGCAAATTTCAGGCGCTCGATATGTCCTCTTTTAGCAAAGGTCATGACGGATTTTTCCGTGAATTCTGGCATGACTTGTGCTAGAATATGTAGGAAATATTGAGTGGCCTGGATTTTCTCGAAAAATAATGATCTAATTTAGGTTTTTTAGTACATATATTTAATTGTACAAGTTTAATCTTTGAATTATGAACGTAGGAAATGTCGTACTCGGACGACGACAGTCTCTTGGGGGAGTGCAGCTGGTGCCACGACGATCGAGGTATGTGCGACATGTTCGTTGAGCTAGACGAAGATCGGCGCTTCAACATTAAGCTCGAGGAGACCTTCGATGTTGAAACAATACACAACAATGACAAGTGTTTTTTTTCATAATTAAGCATGACATCAACTATTTCAACGTCTAATTTTCATCTTTTACAATTCGACTAGCTTATCCCATGCCATGCAAGACGCTATGTCTCGGAGAGGATGGGTTTTGAAGACCATGAAAATTTTCAAACAAAGAAAATACACCTAAGGACCCATCATGATATCGATTTTGAAGTAAATCTGTACAATTCTCAGAGCGTAACCCATTTTGGTTGCCAAAATTGGGAAGCACTTTGCAAAATGTATGGTTTTTATGAGGGTATGATTGTCACCATGGATCTTGGTGATCCTGACATCAAGCAAAACAATATGGACATTTGGGTCCTTGTTGATACGCTTCCGATTCTACCGCAATGTGGGTTTCTCAAACATAGTTATTAACTAATTTATATTGTTTATTTCAAAATAGTTGAGAGCTTATTTCCATTGACAGCTTATTTTGAATCTTCAAAGAATGTGCAGAAGATGGTAGACAAAACCCACTACACCGATGGCTCCGAATTAACTTATAAGGAGAAAAATCATCTGATCGCATTTTGTACTTTCTTTGAGAATTACAATACCTATTATCGAACTCCTCCAAATTATGGTGAATACGTGCCACTAGTGCATGTGTTGAACCACGATAACTTCTATGGAGATACCCTGGTAAGATTTTCTACTATTACGACATCCGTTCATCTTTTGCATACTTCTAAAACTAGTACATCATTGCTAACTACGAAGTTATTACTATGTTTTTCAACAGAAAATCCTGATGGATTGTGTGCCTCATCTGATGTATTACAATGGTCGCCTTGAAGTTCTGAACCTATAGCCAGGTCATCCTACGGATCTCACCTGTGCATATCGGATTTCTGAAACCGGTGAACACATGCTAATCAAAGAGTGGAAAAAATGTTTGGACATTCGTAAGGAGGTTCTTGGAAGCAACATTAAGCAAAAGGCAAGAATTGGAGACAGGATAATCTGCATTCTCCATAATGGAGAGCCAGGGGCTATCTTGTTTTTTGCTATTTTACCTTAGAGAATATAGTAGGTCCTAAGAGAATGTAGTAGTCCCTATGAGGTACAATAGGTTTATTATGTGGTACAATGTGTTAGAGTTGATGATGAGGAGTAGTTGTGATTATGACTAGTGACCAACTTGCTATGTGATGTCTCATCGATCAAAATGATGATCATGAGGAGGTGTTATATGAAAATGATGTATTATGATGATAAGTTGTTAATGATATGATGATGATATTTATTATATCATTGCGTGAAAGAACCGCGGATTAGTTTCAAGTGGATGTCCATCCACTTGAAACTAGTCCATGGTTCTTTCACCCAATGATGTAATAACTCATTATGATGTAAAAACAATCTCTAAATTGTTGTTGTATGAAAACTTGTATAGAGGTGTATGAATACAACATGAAATAAAAAAGAAATAAAATACGGAATAATAGTAGTAGCGCGGGCAGGGAGAAGCTCTACTCGTAGTTACCAGTAGCGCTCCTCCGCGAAGTCGCTACTACTAAGTTGATTTAGTAGTAGCGCTGGCGGAGGCATGCTACTGCTATACGTTAGCTATAGCACCTTATCAGTAGCGCATCGCCCCACGCTACTGATAGGCCTAAAACTTGCGCTGCTGCTAGGCTTTTCCCTAGTAGTGTTAGGCCTCATGAAGCGACCGGTGGATGCCTGTCCTCGGCTGGACGTCGTCAAGCGGTCCGTCTGCATCGAGGGCGCACGTCTGGCCCTCTCCTATTGCAATCTGGTGGGCGAAGCATGACACTATCAAGTTAGCGACCGAGGGCCCGCCGGAGGGCAAGGAGCACCGCACACCCGAGCGATACTTCGGCGATGTCTTGGAGGGGTCCCGCATTGTTGCGGTCATTGTGTGAAAGACACTATCTTTAATTAATGTATTCGAGCTCCCTCTACCTTGTATGATAAAACAAAGTTATTGTGCAATATAATGCTTGTTATGTTTTTAAATTTTTACTTCCTGTGCGGCTGTGTTATATGAAATCTAAGGGTTAACTAGTCGTCGGCATCTGCCCCCACGTAGGTAGTACGGGGGTGTTCGGGATGGAATCTAAACAATCTTGATCCAATTAGATGGTCCTTGAAGGAGTTGTTTAGCGCAACGAACCAGGAAACCAGACTATGCGGCCGTAACGCCCTCACTTAGCCATAGGAGTGCGACAATAAAAACATGGGCGCAGCCCCTAGTATCCGAACTAGAGTGCTATAAGCATCTGATCGAGAAGTATCAATCCTTCGCATAATGCGGAAGAAATCTCCAACGATTTGTAACATCCGAACCGCTGACCAGCTCTCGCCGCATCATGACAGTCAGTTTTCGGCTTTCTCTACTGAGGTGCTCCTTTGGATAAACCAAGGCACAATCGCACTAGTTCTCCCTTTACTACCTTAGCCGATATAGCAAAATGTAAGGTAGCAAGCATAGGAGCCGGGCAACCCAACTATTGACCAAAGACATGATTCGGAGCCAATGCTTATAATGCTAAATCCGGGGTACTGAACTATACTTATAGAAAGTGTTTCGACTTTTGTTGCCATAATGTGGGATGCTATGAAGCCCCTGGCAAACATCGAACGTACCAAAGTGTACGAGTGCTACCTGATAGGGTTATCCACAGCGGAGCTGAGAGAAAAGAGAAAGAAAACAGAAAAGGTGCAAAGGTAAAAAACTGGGGTCCTAAAGCTCCAGCCGCAAACTGTTCTCATTGTGATTTAATTAGTACGTCAAGGCACATTGATACAGGTAGCGCGATAAGCAACAGGCTATTTAACATGCCTAAACCAAGGGAGAGCTGCATGTGGGTCCTGAAAAATAGGTAGAGTTATCATTAACAAAATCACCTAGAAAGTCCCCCATATGTCTGCGTTTCTCACCGTATTGGTGTGTTTATCCTTCAAGAGGGCCGATGACCAGACCACCAGATGGGGCCTGTGGGACTGAGACCTGAAAAGGAAATAAGTAAAAGTGAAAGTATGTGTGTATCCGATGTCGGTTGAGCCATACTATGGACCACAAGCTAGCTATGCCTCCATCGATGCCCATGGGAATTTGAGTGCGTAGTTATGTACATGTAGCACGAATGCCACCACTCTATCGGGACTGAGACGGAGGCCGGATTTCTAGTTGAGCTCCTGACGAGCTGAGCTCTCCTGCTGTAGAGTAGTTCGGACCCTCTTAATAGTGTCCATGGGCTCGGCAGCCGAATTAAGGTTCTTCTTGAGAAGGCCGCTCTGTACTTCTGCTGCGAAGGTAGCTGTGTGCTCTTCTGTATGGAGGGAGCGTTCCGTATTTCCATTGACCATTATGATGCTGCGTGGACCAGGCATCTTGAGCTTGAGATAAGCATAGTGTGGTACTGCGTTGAATCGAGCAAACGCAGTTCGTCCGAGCAGTGCGTGACAGCCGCTGCGGAAGGGGACGGTATCGAAGATTAACTCCTCGCTTCGGAAGTTGTCCGAAGATCCAAAGACAACATCTAGTGTGATTGAGCCCATACAGCGGGCCTCTACACCTGGTATGGCTCCTTTGAAGGTAGTCCTGGTGGGCTTGATCCGTGATGGGTTAATGCCCATTTCTCCAGCTGTATCATGATAGAGCAGATTGAGGCTGCTACCTCCGTCCATAAGGACGCGAGTCAGGTGGAACCTATCAATTATAGGGTCTAGGACTAATGCGGCTGAGCCACCATGACGGGTACTGGTCAGATGATCCCGGCGATCAAAAGTGATCAGTCATGACGACCATGGATTGAATTTTGGGGCGACTGGCTCTATCGCGTAGACGTCCCTAAGTGCACACTTGCTCTCCCTCTTGGGGATGTGGGTAGCGTATATCATGTTCACCGTTTTGAACTAAGGGGGAAACTTCTTTTGTCCCCCTGTGTTCGGTTGCCGGGGCTCTTCATCATCGTCCTTGCTTTGCGATCCATTTTCCCTGTTCTCGGTGTTTAACTTGACGGCCTGTTTAAAAACCCAGCAATCTCTATTTGTGTGATTGGGTGGTTTGTCCGGGGTGCCATGAATCTGGCACGGACGATCAAGTATGCGGTCCAAGCTGAATGGGCCATAATTATTCTTTTGGAACGGCTTCTTCCGCTGACCAGACTTAGAGCCACTGAATTCGGCATTGACCGCCATATCCTTGGTGTTATCACTGTTGTTTCGATGCCTGTATCTGTTGCATCGAGACTTGTCTTTGTTATTTTTAACTTCAGGGGTACCAGCGTCGCTTGCATTGTTTTTGCTACGAGCCAACCAACTGTCCTCGCCCGCACAAAAGCGGGTCATCAGTGTCGTGAGGGCCGCCATGGATTTTGGCTTTTCTTGGCCAAGGTGGCGAGTGAGCCATTCGTCACGGATGCTGTGTTTGAAGGCTGCTAGGGCTTCGGCATCCGGACAATCGACGATTTGGCTCTTTTTAGTTAAGAACCTAGTCCAGAATTTCCTGGCGGACTCTCCGGGTTGTTGAACTATATAGCTTAAGTCATCAGCGTCCGGAGGTCGAACATATGTACCTTGGAAGTTATTGAGGAAGGCCTCTTCCAAGTCCTTCCAGCTGCCAATAGAATTTTCAGGCAGACTGTTGAGCCAATGCCGAGCTGGCCCCTTGAGTTTTAAAGGGGGGGGGGGTATTTGATGGCGTGGAGGTCATCGCCGCGGGCCATATGAATGTGTGGAATGAAGTCTTTGATCCACACCGTGGGGTCCGTGGTTCCATCGTATGATTCTATATTCACGGGTTTGAACCCTTCTGGGAATTCATGATCCATGACCTCATCAGTGAAGCAATCAGGGTGTGCGGCGCCTCTTTATCGGGCCGTATCGGGACGTAGCTCCGATGGAGTCCATCTGCGGTTTTCAGCCCGTGCATGACTAAGTTTGTCACGTCCGAATAGGTGGCCATCGTCGTGTGTCGAGGCACGTCCTCGCGATCCATATATTGATCGGGTATGTCTTGCTTTATTGTTCAGGTTTTGTCGGTGGTCATATGTATGGCCGTGGGCTAATTTACCTCTACCTGTGCAATGAGGCGGGGCGGGCTGGTGTTCGGTGGGAGTTGCCGTTTTGTCCCGACCACATGGTGGTCGGTCAGCCGCATTATATGATGGTGGTATGTATTCCGGCGCCTCCTCGTCAAACTGAGGTAGCAATTTGCGCTTTGGGTAGCTTTTGGTTGGGTGCTTGAGGCCGTATTCTTCGGCTGCTAGGACATCAGTCCATTTATCATTGAGCAGATCTTGGTCAGCTTGAAGCTGCTGCTGCTTCTTTTTCAGGCTCCTTGAAGTGGCTATTAGCTGGCGCTTGAAGCGCTCCTACTCAAGAGGTTCTGTTGGGGATATAGTTACTGGAGGTAAATCGGCTAGGCATGGCCGGATTAGCTCCATGAAGAATGAAGCCCATGAAGATGAGAAGATACTGGCGCTTTAAGACGGCCCAAGGCCCAAAGAAGGATTAAAGCCTGTAGATGTGAACCGGCTTTATCATGTAAACTTGTATTGTAAGTTAGAGGAATAGAGACCGAGCCGGACACCTCTATGATCCGGCCTCGGGACTTTGTAAACCGGCGGGCGTCAACCAGTGTACATAAAGGGATGACCCGGGCACGGTTTGAGGACAGAAAACAACAACTCGAGGGCCAGTCAAAGCGGATTCGCTCCCTGGTCATCGAAACCCTAGCAATACCAATCACAACTAGACGTAGGCTTTTACCTTCATCGAAGGGGCCGACTAGTATAAACTCCATGTGTCCCCTTGTCCGTTTTAACCCCTTTAAGCTAACCCGTTGCGATGGCTCCACGACTAAGTCCTTTCACAAGGACATCTGCCGTGACAAACCCACGACAGTTGGCGCCCACCGTGGGGCTATCGCACGATGGTTTCGAGTTCTTGAAGGGCAGCTTTGATGTACTCAAGGGATACGCTGTGGGTTGGATGATGAGGAGTCGTCGCGACAAGCTCTACATGGACAACGCGGTATGGGGCCCCGAGGCCGATTCAATCAAATACGGGTACCAGGTCCCCTTTGGTGGGATTCACGTCTTCATCGGCAAGATTGGCGAACCGGGCCATGAGCCGGACACCGGCACCGACATCATCGAGACGGCTCAGCGTGCAAGTCCTTCCCCGGTTCAGCCCATGGCAAAGCATGTTTTCGTAGGTGTCATCCATGGAGCAGAATATGAGGACAGACCGGCATCCGATGGAGAAACCGTTGTTTGCTCCAACGACGAGTCTTCTGGAGAAACCGAATCGCTCTATCAGTTACAGGATGGCCGGATTAGTGGAGGTTCCGAGGGCAACAGTATTCTGGACTCCCCTGATCTACCAAACCGGGCCGCTATCTTCATGGCCGGTACACAATCAGTGCCCCACTCATCAACCGCCGCAACAATGCTCTCCGGTTTAGCAACAGCCATGCCGGCGGGGGCAGGGAGCTCTGCGCCACCTCTAGCTCAAGTTCTGTCTGACTTGTTCGACACTTTGGCAACACTGATGGCCGCGGAGATGGACGCAGCAGCTTGGGATCAGCACAACGCGGAGATCGCAATGTTGAAATATCAGATAACTCAGGCTAAAGCGGACCTAGCGGCAAAGAACGCTAGGATGGCTACAGAACGGGCCGAGTTGGAAGCTCAGACCTACCGACTTAGGCTGGATCAGAATGCTTCAGAGGAAGTCATGAGAAGAAGATACCGATCGCATCTCCCGCCGAGTTATGAGCCAAGAAATCTCTTCAACACGCCAGGAGCAGGAACAAGTAACCAGCTAGTATTAAACGGGACGGAGGCGCCGGGAACAGGAGCACCGGTGCAGCCGCGCACGATGGACCCGCCTCGTCAAAACAACATTGCGCCGCAGTATGTTCCGACGCCCCCGAGGCATTACTCCAACCCGTTGGACAACATTGTGGCCGCCGTTTCACGATTGGCAGCCCTTCCAACCGATGGCGATTCACCAGTTGCGATTGAGGCACGACGGGCCAGAGACCTCTTTCAAATAGTTCTAAACCAGCAGCAGGCTTATTCGCATAGTCGTGAGAGGATTCATTCCACCCCCCGTCCAAGCCGGAGCTACAGCAGGCACGTTGAGGATGAACCGGCCGTGTCAAGCAGTGCACGTCGCCGTAACTCGCCGCGAGGGCACATGTCAGGACCCCGATTCCAAGTCACATCGATCTAGCCGGTAACACCTCATATCACTTTGCGGCCTCACGCACGGTATCCCACGGGTGTCGCCTTACCATGGCCCGGGACCGTTTGCGCCTTTTGGCTCACGTATATGATAGTGCCACTAGCATCCATATGACGGAGAACCCAGGCCAACATGGCTAGTCATGAACCCAAAGCGGCACAGACCTATGGAGACAGGCATACATGAATCACATCGAACATGTCGGTCATCAACGAGTGATTCCGGGCTGTAGCACTGGGCTATCAGGACTCCGGGGAACCCCGGGCTGTAGCAGGCTAGGCAGGACTCCGGAAATCACCGTGTGACATTTCTCTGAAGGGACAGACATAGGGACGAAGTGAAACACATGCCGGCCAGTCAAGTGTCCTGAACAGTAGTGCTGGGCTAGCAGGACTCCGGTGAACCGGGCTGTAGCGGACTACTATGGCTCGAGGAGCACTAGACTACATTTCCCCATATGATAGGCTGCCAAGGATAAACAACTAGATTGTCGGATCCCACTCATACCAAGCATTTCAAACATACACACAATATGCCCGATATGAGTACATACAACATGGCATCACAACAAAACTCTACAACTCAAGTACTTTATTTAAAGGCTCCAGAGAGCCATACATAACATGTTCATACAGATAGGGGTCACAAGACCCCACACTCAAGTCATACAAACATCCAAGCACATGCGGAAGCAACTAGTCTGAGTACAGACTCTAGAAAGAAAGAAGGCTTCTCGAAGCCTGTCTATCTACATAGGCCCTCCATGGCCAGGATCACCACCTGGGTGGCTAGTCACTCGTCGACGTCAAGGTCTACATAAAACCCATCGGAGGGGGCAGTGTTGTCGTCTGAAAACAATAAATAGGCAAACATGAGTACAAAGGTACTCAGCAAGTCTTACATCAGAACCTACTATACATGCTTATTCTCAAGAAGGTGGTGGGGTTAATGCAGCAAGCCAGCTTTGACTCTTGGCTAAGCTATCCTACGGAACTTCACCAATAAAATAGTTTTCGTACACGAGTCCACTACTCACCAACACAATACTCCACCGGGGATCCTCCCTCGTCATCCTACGAGAGGGCCATCCTCGGTACTCACACTTATATTGAGTCTTTTAGTAGTATCCATTAACTTGTCTATGAATTGTATAGGCAACCAAGTAGTCCTTCACCACGGACGCGGCTTTTCGAATAGTTTATACCTTGCAGGGGTGTACTTCTTCATACACACTTTCACCACTTATCGCCGTTTACACGACATGTACTCGGCAACCTTCAAGCGGAAGCCCAACGAGGGTGTCGGCCACGGCCTACCTAAACACTTAAGTCTCTAGTCCAGGTTTATCGCCTATCCAGGTTCCATCCGCAGGGAGTCCGGCCGAGGTTTCCACATACGACCCTGAACGATGTGAACAGGGTTTCCGAGACACCAAGCGGGTGACTCGGTACACCGTGCCACAGTGTATCTACCGCACCATAGCCCACCCCTAGGGTCAGCGCTACGCACGGCCGCCAACACATAACCTACAAGCACCAGAAACTATTTGCAATTCCTGGACGGAGTACTAGGGTGGTTAAGAAGCCGAGAGGGTCCATTGGTTTCGGGCCCAATGTACGATAGTAACTGCATCTTAAATCACACATACAGATCTCAGTTCTTAGGGACGGCCTCAATGAAACAACCCTTCATGTACTCCTACATGGCCTCTCATCAGTACCTTTACCAAAACATGTTCAACGCATCCCTCACATTACCGACATAAGCATTTCACTCTAGCCCATCACCCAGATGAACCAGACCTGACACAACTCTAAGCATAGCAGGCATAACAAGGTAGGAATCACATACATGGCTCAATCAACTCCTACACATGCTAGTGGGTTTCATCTAGTTACTGTGGCAATGACAGGTCATGCAGAGGATAAGGGTTCAACTACCGTAGCACACAGCAGTTTGAATCGCGTTGTCTTAATGCAGTAAACAAGAGCAGAAGAAAGAACATGGGTTTGTATCGGAATGATCAATGGTTGCTTGCCTGATAGAGTGGTAGTGGGATACTGCCCTTTAGTTGGATACTCGTGAATATCCTCGGAGGCAGAACCTACCACGAAGAACACATCGGAACACAATCAACACATGACGATATGCAACAATATGATGCATGCTATGACATGGCAATATGAATGTGTTTTGGCCTAATGCAAGCTAGAATAGAAAGGGATGAACTCATTTGAATCAAGGATTCAAATATTAGCTCATTAAACATGACCTTGATAGTGCATTTCCTTATTCTGCTTAAACAGCAAGGTAAACTTGTTTTGTCATGCATGAAACCATTACAGATGGATAGATTGAATTTTTCTGATAATTTTTCATATATAATTTATCCCATTTGGAGCTATGGTTGAATTTCTATGAATTTTTGAAGTTTGAACTATTTTCTGGAATTTCCTGAATAAAAATAAATCCAGAAAATCAATTACTGCGTTAGCACTATGTCAGGGTGAGGTCAGCAGGTCAAAGGCGCCAGCCCAGATCAAACCTGACTGGTGGGCCCCTGCTGTCAGCCTCTCAGTGCACTAACTACGTTTAGTTAGCCTAATTACTGGGCAGGGCCCACTAGTCAGTGACTATACTAATTAAAATTAATTAAGACTAATCCTAATTTAGTTAGCTGACCAGCCCCACCTGTCATAGACTCAGGGGGGTCTTCCTAGGCCCACCCAGGGGTCAAACTGGGTCAAACTCACCGGCGTTGAGCCGCCGGTGAGGCCCGAGACGGCGGAGGGCTTCGGATTTGGTCCTCCGGTCACCAAATCGACGGCGGAGACGTGCTACGCGTAGCTGGGGCTCGTGCGCATCTAGTGGGACAAGTGGGAGGAGCTGGGGTGGAGCGAGCTCGCCGGAATCGAGCTCGTGGCGGCGGCCGGGGTTCGGGCAAGGTCGGTTTCGACGCTACGGTGCACGGGAGGGAGAACTGGGGGTGGCTACGGGTTCCTTGTGCTGCACTGAGCACGGTGAGGCGCTCCGTTGTGGGCTTGCACGGCTGTGGCCACGGCTGCGCCATGGCCGGCAGCGAGAAGCGGTCGGGCTCGAAGGGGGCGGTGGCTACGAGGCGTAATCGAGCACGGGAGCTAGGGGAAGGGAAGAGGAGCTCACAGTGGAGTCGGAGAGGGGGTCAGCGAGCTCGGGGAGGTCCTGGCGGCGGCGAATTCGACCGGAGATGGCTCGGGTTCCCGAGGTTGAAGACGAAGGCGAAGGCGGCGTTGCAGGGCCTCCGGCGAAGTGTAGCTCGGTGGGGAGGACGAGGGGGTCGAGGCGGAGCTGATGGGCTCGTCGTAGGGGCGAGGGAGTGGTTGTGGTGGCAGCTACAGCGATCGGCGGCGAGGTACGCGCTCGGCCGTTGCGGGAGAGAGAGAGGGAGACGAGGGGGAGAGTGAGCAAGTGCGGGAGGGAGACGTGGGGGGGGTCGCATGGCGCTTCAGGGCATCTCCGGGCGTCGGCGGAAGCAGGAGGTGGCCGGCGCGTGGCCGGTGCGCGCGAGCACGCGCTCCGCGTCCTTCTGGCGCGAGGAGGAGGACGACTGGCAGCGCCAGCAAGCTGGGCCGAGCCAGGTGGCTGGGCCAGCACAGGTAAGGCCCAGGTGGGCTCCTTTCTCTTTTATTTATTTATTTTCTGTTTTCTATTTAACTACAACTGTTGGGCTGTAAATAAAATAACTAAATGTTTCCAAAAATCCTGGAAATAAATGTGGCCTCTGTTTAGATTATTTCCAACAGGAAACATTTATTCCCAAAATTATTTGAGCATTTAGATTATTTTATAGCATTTAAATGCCCAAATTCAAATACTTATGATTTAATTCAAAGACCTTCTGTTGACCTAGAAAATTGTGCACCAATTTTGCCAGAGGTTCTAACCTAAGACAAAGAGGGTGAACTTTTTAGAAGGGCATTTCAGGTTCATTGAAAATAATTTTAGTAAACCCTAGTTGTTTCTAGGGGGTGTTGGGGGTTTCTGCCTTCCCCACTTCAAATTTAAAAGAAATTTAAACATGATGCACACTCTAATGCTTGAACTAACTAGGGTGTGACAGCACAACCCGACAGGGGGAGGTGCTAATGCGCAGGATGTGGTGGATCATGGTCACGCACGTCGAGAGGCCGAGTTAGCAGCTTTGCACGGAGCACGTCAACCTACTTCGGTTCAACCTACCGCTTGAGTAGAGCCAGGTGTGGTATTCAGTTCCTTAGGGGTGCCATGTCTCAACCCCGCTTTACGTAATGTGCGACTGCCCAAGGATTTCAAAGGACCTCGTAAGGTACCCAATTACACCACCGATCTGCAACCAGAGGCATGGGTTGAAAGCTACAAGATGGCAATGGAGATGTTAGATGTGGATGAAGCAGTATGTGCTAAATACTTCACCATGATGTTGGAAGGAACACCTCGTACTTGGTTGTAGAGCTTACCAACTAACTCTGTCGGATCATGGGCCGAATTGAAGCACCGGTTTATCCAGAACTTCAATGATACTTGTAAGCATCCCATGTCAATTGTGGATCTGGCCGCTTGTGTCCAAGAGGATGGAGAGTCCACGACCCATTGGGTAAAGCGGGTCTCAGCTATTTTGCATTCATCGGATCATATCAATCCAGATACCGCAGTGCTAATGTTGGAGGGCAATTGCCGTTTTCTGCCGCTCAAACAGAAGTTAGGAATGCTCAAACGTCACTTCAATGATATGTCAACGCTTATGGCCGCTTTGGTTAAGTATGCCAATTCAGATAATATCAAAGACCCTGACTCAGAGGAGGACAAACCAGGGAAAGGGAAAAAGAACGGCAACACCAAGGGTCGGCAGCTTAATCCGGCAGGCCATGGGAATAATGGTAAGCGCAAGGTCGACAACAATTTGGACTTTCTGGCTAACACCAATGCTCAGGAGAATGGTCAGCGCCGTAAGGGCAAGCAGCCCCAGAGGGGCGAAGGTTCAGGCCCCAATTTAGAGCGTCTGTTAAATCAACCTTGTCCAAAGCATGGATCAAAGGAGAAGCCAGCGTCGCATCTTTGGAAGGACTGTTACATCATGGGGAGTTCAAGAACTCCAATATGTTTCAGTACGATAATGGCCCGCCCGGCGGTTCAGGAGGTGGTTTTCACGGGCTGGGATACGGAGGCGGCAGCTCCGGTTCAGAATTTCAGGGCAATCAAACTCGACACAGCAATCAAGGGAACCAGGGCAACCAGGAAGGTTACAGCCATCAAGGGAACCAGCAGCGGCAACAGTCGATTTATCAGAGCAATCCGAAGCAGTTAAATAGTGGGCAGTATCACGTCTTCACCACTAGCTTGTGCAAATGTGATCAGAAGCTTCACAAGAGGGCTGTGAACTCTGTTGAACCGGCGGTGCCTCAGTATTTGCGCTGGTCTGAGCAACCCATTTTATGGAGTCGAGAGGATCACCCACCCCGGGTCGACAATCCGGGTCACGTGGCCTTAGTGGTGGCACCTCAGGTTGGGGGGTATAAGTTCACCAAGGTGCTCATGGATGGGGGAAGTAGTATCAACATCCTATATTATGATACCTTCCATCCTATGGGGTTGATAGATAAGAATCTTAAACCGTCGAACACCGTTTTTCATGGCGTGGTACCCGGTAAGTCTGCATATCCAGTGGGCAAGATAGCCCTGGAGGTGGCTTTTGGGGATGATCATGACTCAAGATCAGAAACATTGACTTTTGAGGTGGTAAAAATCAAAAGTCCGTATCACGCTCTGTTTGGGCGTCCGGCTTACACCAAATTCATGGCGAGACCGTGTTATGTTTATCTACAGCTTAAAATGTCAGGTCATAAGGGGACCATCATAGTACATGCACTACAAAATGTGATGGAAGCAGGAAGATCGCTTTGGAATGTGAGGAAGGTGATGCGGCTTATGCTGAATCGGTTTGTGCCACGGAGGAGCTGAAGTTTTACAAAGACAAGGTTGATCCGTCAGATATGACATCTTTGAAAAAGCCAACTAGAGAACATGATCCAACGTTGAAGTTTAAATCGGCCACGGATACTAAGATGGTTGATTTTGTTCCTAGCGATTCATCCAAGAAGTTTAGCATCAGTGCTAACCTGGATCCCAAATAGGAAAGCGCGCTCATCGAGTTCATCCGTGAGAACCGGGACATCTTTGCATGGAAGCCTTCTGACATGCCAGGTGTATCGAGGGAACTCACTGAGCACACACTTAACATTGATCCTAAGTTTAAATCGGCCAGGCAGTTTCTCCACCACTTCAACGAAGAAAGGCGCAAGGCTATTGGTGAAGAGGTAGCTCGGTTGTTGGCCGCAGGGTTTATCGTGGAGGTCTTTCACCCGGAGTGGTTGGCTAATCCGGTGCTTTTTCTTTAGAAAAACGGCACTTGGCGTATGTGTGTAGATTACACAAACTTGAACAAGGCTTGCCCTGCAGATCCCTTTGCCCTCCCTCGTATTGATCAGATTATTGATGCTACGGCGGGTTGTGACCGTTTGTGTTTTCTATTCGCTTATTCTGGTTATCATCAGATCAAAATGGCAGTTAAGGACCAGGAGAAGACAGCTTTTATAACTCCTTTTGGAGCCTTCTGCTATGTCTCCATCCCTTTGGGCTCAAGAGTGCCCAGGCAACTTATCAACGCTGCGTTTAGAATTGTCTTCATAAGCAGACTGGGCGCAATGTTCATGCATATGTCGATGATATTGTGATAAAGTCCGGGAAGGAGGAAACATTGATAGATGATTTGAGAGAAACCTTTGACAACCTCCGGGTTTACAAGATGATGCTCAATCCGGAAAAGCGTGTCTTTGGTGTCCCGGCAGGCAAACTCTTGGGTTTTCTGGTGTCAAACAGAGGCATTGAGGCTAATCCGGAAAAAATCTCAGCAATTACATCTTTGGCTAAACCGGCGTGTATCAATGACGTTCAACGTTTGGCCGGACAGATTGCGGCTTTGAGCCGGTTTATTAGTCGTCTTGGGGAGAAGGCTATCCCTTTATATCAGATGCTAAAGAAAACAGATGATTTTGTCTGGAGCGAGGCGGCTGATAAAGTGTTTGAGGATTTGAAGAGGTAGTTAGCTGAACCGCCTTTGCTTGCAGCCCCGATCGACAAAGAGTCATTATTGTTGTATGTGGCTGCTAATGCCCAAGCTGTTAGCGTGGCTATTGTGGTGGAGCGCAAGGAAGCTGGAAAGGAATATCCGGTTCAACGGCCGGTTTATTATATCAGTGAGGTGCTCATTGAATCAAAGCAGAGGTATCCACATTGGCAGAAGCTGGTGTATGGAGTGTTTATGGCAAGCTGGAAGCTCAAATATTATTTTCAGGGTCATCCTATCACAGTGGTTAGTTCAGCCCCTCTGGGAGATATCATTCAAAATAGAGAAGCAACTCGCCGGATTGCCAAGTGGGCTATTGAGCTTGGACCTCACGGGCTCAAATACATATCTCGCACAACGATTAAATCCCAAGCACTCATGGACTTCATCAATGTTTGGACGGAGTTGCAGGCACTAGAGGAAAAGCCAGATAACATGTATTGGACTATTCACTTTGATGGATCTAGACAGATGGAGGGCTCAGGGGCTGGAGTCATATTAACTTCCCCATGAGGTGACAAGTTTTGTTATGTTCTCCGTTTTATGTTCCCTTGTACTAACAATGCAGCTGAGTACGAGGCCTTACTCCACGATATTCGTATGGCTAAGGAGATGAACTTAAACCGGGTTAAGTGCTTTGGGGATTCAGATCTGGTGGCTCAACAGGTGTCTGGCACTTGGGATTCTAAAGACCCACTCATGGCTGCATATCGACGAGAGGTGGACACGGTGGCTGGTCACTTCAAGGGTTATCAAGTGGATCATATAGACCAGCGACAGAATGAAGCGACGGACGCTTTAAGCTGCCTTGGTTCCCAGCATAAACTGGTCCCACCAAATGTCTTCCTTGATATACTGCATAATCCATCGGTCAAGATACCAACAGAGGAGGAGTTGGCTATTCCTGACCCGGAGGCTCAATTGGTGGCAGCTTTGCATGTCATACCAGATTGGATAATCCCGTACCTGGCTTACATGAACCGGGGCGAGTTACCGGAGGATGAAACCTTGGCCCGACAGGTAATCCGGCTTTCCAAGTCAATGACCATAATTGACGGGGAGTTACATCGTTACAGCGTCACAGGGGCATTTCAGCGTTGTGTCTCTCCTCAGGAGGGTTGTGAGATATTGCGAGAAATCCATGAAGAGGATTGTGGTCATCACGCTGGTTCAAAGTCTTTGGTGGCTAAAGCTTTTTGCCACGGTTTTTATTGGTTAACAGCTCACGCTGATGTAGAGGATTTAGTCAAAAGATGTGACGATTGTCAAAAATTCGCACGCCGTGCTCATATTCCGGCTCAGGAGTTGAGGATGATCCCAATAACTTGGCCGTTTGCGACTTGGGGGCTTGATATGGTTGGACCCTTCAAGCGATCCAAGGACAAAAAGACCCACTTATTAGTGGCAGTTGACAAGTTCACCAAATGGGTGGAAGCAGAGCCAGTCAGTAAGTGTGATGCGGCCACGGCGGTTCAATTCATCAAAAAGGTGATATTCCGGTTTGGCTTCCCACACAGTATTATAACTGATAATGGTACTAATCTATCAAAGGGAGAGATGGAGGAGTTTTGCCAACATGAGCACATCCGCTTGATATAGCATCGGTGGCTCACCCCCAGTCTAACGGTCAAGCGGAGAGGGCAAATCAAGAAATTTTGAGAGGTATTAAACCCCGGCTTATGGTTCCTTTGAAACGGACACCAGGTTGTTGGGTTGAGGAGTTACCTTCTCTGTTATGGAGCATCAACACCACACCCAACAGATCTATGGGTTACACGCCTTTCTTCATGGTTTATGTAGCGGAGGCAGTTCTTCCTAGTGACATACGTCACGACTCGCCCCATGTGGCAGCTTATATTGAAGCTGATAATGAGACAGCACGTCAGGATTCACTGGACTTGTTAGATGAGGAGCGTGATCTTGCAACAGCATGTTCGCCGATTTATCAACAAGATCTCTGACGTTATCACAGCCGCCGGGTTAAGACCAGAACATTTCAAGAGGGCGATTTGGTGCTCCGGCTCATCCAGGATCAGACTGATATGCGCAAGTTATCCCCACCTTGGGAAGGACCCTTTGTGGTCAGCAAGAATCTGCACAATGGGTCATACTACCTCATTGATGTTCGAGAGCACAAAGACTCATGTAAATCGGAGGAGGAGACCAAGCGGCCGTGGAATATAGCTCTTCTTTGGCCTGACTATACTTGAGCCACAGGCTCTTCTTATGTACATATTTATGACAATGTATATATTATATAATAAACCGGAGCCTCGAATAAAGCAGGGTCTCTGTTCTTTTCACATCATGTGTGAGCTTACAAGGCGCTTCTGTTGATACAACAGAGTTTTGCTAAATCGTCCTATACGGCCACACGGATATAAAGAAAATCACTAGGGGGCTTGGTCGTATCCGAACCATAGCTACACCTCTTTATCGGTTTGAAACCACAAAGGGATGTCACTAGGGGGCTTGGTTGTCTTCACACCATAGCTACACCTCTTGATCGGTTTGAAACCACAAAGGGATGTCACCAGGGGTTTGGTTGTCTTCACACCATCGCTACACCTCTTGATAGGCTTTAAGCCAAAAGGAAATTATATGGAGCCAAAGAGAGTCTATTGCATTAAGCACAGCTCAAACATAGGTCACCCTTGAGCATAGCTCACATGTTACCTGGGGGCTCCTTGCTTCTCAAAGAACAATGAGTTTTGAACCCTTGTAATAGGCTATCAAGCCAGGCTTGGAAGCCAGGTGTATTCACCTAAAACCCCGGGTTATCCTGCCTCTTTAACTAAGCCACTCCATCCAGGTAAACCTGGTATGACCCATCAAACATTTGACAAGTCAATCCCATGGACCCTGAACTTGTCAAGGTTAAATCGGTGATTGGTTAAAGATTGAGTTCCATCTTAAAAAGGCTTTGAAAAATGGTTTAACTCAACTGCCGGGCAGCCCATGAAAAGCCTCGATTTAGGGCCTCGCAGCCCATGAAAAGCCTTGCATATTTCTTTTGTTTTTGCTGTTTTCATGATAAGGGATTTATAAGTATTCTTCTGACAAACCGGTGTTCTTTACAAACCGGCATGACTTTCAGCGCTTCGTTGTCAGTACATGATCAAATTCTAAACTGGTAGCGAGCTGCTCCGGATTGGTTTTGACTAGATGTCACCAACCTTATACGAACAAATCAACGACTTTTTAGCCCAATATGATTTCTGCATGAACCGGCAAGAGGGCCAGGAGTTATCAACACTCCGGATTGGTGTTTTCACCTTTACATACAAGCAGTTGGTCAACCAACGAGGAACACAAATCATCATGGGCTATGCATAAATAGATCCCAAAAAGTGAAACAAGTTTTCCACATGTCAACGCAACATAAACATGCTCGAGGGCATGACAAATAATGGGGGTTTTCCTATCCTATTACAAGAAGCTTCAAAACAGCTCCAATTGAATAATTGTTTCAAAGCAGTGGCACACAATAGCTGGTAAACCGGCTGCTGGATTAAGATGCTTCGTCTGGATGGCTTGACGGTAGAGGATCATTTGGTGCAATCACTTCTTCTTCATCCCTCCCCAAACGCTGGAAATCAACTGTTGACCAATCGATTCCGGTTAAAGCTTGAAACATGGCTTCTTCATGGATAAGGTTGGAGGGGTTAATGTTAGGAGCATAAGTATGCTTACGGATTGGAGGCACAAGTTCTCCGACTTCATGGATTTCAGCAGGCTGTCTTTTTCCTTTAGCGTTTTAAACCGGCTGAAAATGAGATAAGTCTGTATCCTCTGCCAGCTTGATGGCTATTGGCGCATCTCTTTGGTCAGCCTTCGGAGATCACCGTTGTTGAAGTTTGAACCGTCCTCTTTCACTCCTGGATAGCCTTTTATGATGTCATCCGCTTCAAGATCTAGAATCCATGCCTTGGCCTGGATTAGCGCGGTTAGTGCTCCTGATCTTGCGGCTGCCTTCTTCAGTTTGGTAATCCGGGCTGGTAACATGGCCAGCTTCTCAAGGGTTTCTTTTATCAGTGATGGCGCCGGTTTATTGTAAGTTGTAGTGCAAATAGCACGCTGGGATCCAGATTACAGCTGTTCAATTAAGGTGTAAGCCGCTTTAAGCTTCATCCGCATATCCGTGCCCAGATGAGCAATACGAGTGCCTATCACGGTTTAATATCAGCAAACTGGCAAATGTTAAGATCTCATGACTCGGACAAATAGCATCAGGGGATACTTACTGAACACAGCGGAAGTCATAGCGTCGATCTGTCGCTTTAAACCGGTCAGTTCGTCTACAACTGGCTGCAGAGGTGCTTCAGCGTCATCGGCTTTCTAGGTTAAACCGGCCTTTTCAGCCTCCTAGTCAGCACGCTCCTTCTTAAAAGTCTCTTTTAACTTCTCCATAGATGCCAGGGCTTTGGTCAGCTCCTCTTTTGCTTTCGCAGCTTCTGCTTGTTGGGACTTCACATTTTCTTGCAGATCAGCAGTTTGAGCATTTCTATTATCTAGCTCGGCCTGCACAGGTGAAGATATGTCAACAACAGGATATGCATTTTCTAAGTACTAAGCGTATAACAAGTTATGCACTTCGTACTTGGGGGCTAATGCCTATTTGCTCTATTATCAACAAGTCTCAAGTACAATGCAAGCATTATCCTTAACACTTGGGGGCTAATGTACATCTGTTCAAAACTGAGGTAGGGATTCAAGACCCGGGTTATCTTGCAAAGCTAAGCCGACCCTTGGGGGCTACACCGATGAAAGTTATATAACTACATTGATAAAGTATTAGTTCTTACAGCGGACTTGATGTATTGAGAATCATCATGTAAGGATGATGTATTAACAAAGTCCCGGTTTGAGATTAGCATCATAAAACGGCACTTGGGGGCTACTTGGGCTGATTTTTAGATTTTGGAATCAAGAAAAGAAAGGAGATGAAAATACCTCATAGTGCTCCTTCATCAGGTTCACCAAACCGGCTTCATAGTCACGGTTTGAGTGCAGACAGTTTAAAAAACCGGAGTGAAGTTCTTCAGCACTGAGATGAGCATAACTTGATAGATCGGTGCTCCATTTACCCTTTTCCCTGGCAGCACGTTCTTCTTTGGCACTATGTTGGGCCAAGATTACAGGATGGCAAGGAGAGCTGTGGCCCATGCCAGTAATGATAACATCATCTCCTTGGCCTCCAGCAGTTTTTGTGGGTGATGATGGAGTATCAGTAACTCTCACCGGACCAGCTCGGTTTGGAGCTGCCGGTTCAGTGTCAGGCACAGCAGGATCATCTTATGGTTGTTCATCAATATTCTGGTCTTGAAGGGGCGGCTCATCAAAGGTAGCTTCAGGATGAGGACCCTCCGGTTCACGAGTTTGGTCCGGTTCACCCATTTGCTCTTCTTCAAAAACCGCCTGGTCTTCTGACGGATTGTTGACCCGAGCTTTCTTGCTGGGTTTGGCTTTGGCTCTACAAACAAAATTAAAAGAGGTTTAGCATCTTATTCAAGATTTACAACGCATTTGAAGAAACGGTTTGAATGCTTACCTAGATACAGTTTTGAGAGGAGGGAGTTGGGTCGCAGTTGACTCGCCAGAGGATGAGGGGGGTGTCACCTGATAATTTGAATCACACGGATTAAGAGGTTGTCGGAAATACCCTGCCTTGGGATAAGAATGATCAGAAATGGGGGAGACCTCAGATCGGCGCTTCCGAACCGGAGTGTCGGGTAAACCGGCTGAAGTGACCTGTTGGCCGCTGTGCCGGGTTGTCCGACGAACCTCGTGATGTTGTGTCTTCAAAATAAATGTTGGATCCAAGTAAGCAAGAGGATGAGAAAAGCTTGCTTTCCGGACTGCTTGACGGGTTTTTTGTGTTGGCATAGAGTCTGAACCAGAGGAAAGGGTAATTACCTCTACATCATTAGCCAGGCTGCCTTCTACGTCCTCCTGATAAAGATCATTGTTAATGAGGTGCATGAAAAGGGAGCCAAGTGAGTCAAGTTCTACCTCAACTTCCGGGTCATTTGCATCTTCATCAAGTTCCATGTTGATCCGGTCAGCTATTTTCTACTTTGAGGTTCGCTTGACGGCTTTGGTTTTGGGACGGGATGGCTTTGCCGCTTTATCTGCGGATTTCCGCTTCCAGAAGGGATCATCACCCTGTTCAAACAGAAGAAAGTTTACAAGTTGAACAATTTAAAGATATCAATGATAAAAAGGAAGCATAGTGCTTACAGCAGGCGGTTTATTTTGAGTGTAGAAGGGGTTCAAGCCGGTTTGGCGACAGACTGATTCCGATTCATTCAAACAAAATTTAACGCCTTTAGTGACCTCTTCGTCGGTTAACTGAATGTTGATGTGGCGTTGGGGGTCTTCTAATTCACCGGTGTACTCACACATTAAACCGGGGCGGCGGCTTAGTGGCAAGATGCTCCAAGATATCCAGCAACGCACAAAATCAACGCCTGGTAAACCGTTGGCCATAAAGGCCCGATGCTTGGTGAGCTGAGGGGCATATGTGGCCCGTTCTGCAGAACTTAAACGTTGCGGCAATGGATGAGTGTTGGAAAGCCGGTGGTCACGATAGCCTAGAAGAGGGTTCTCATCTTCAGGAGAGGTATCTATGCAGTAGAACCAAGTCTGGTTCCAGTCCTTAGGGTGACTGTGCAGTTTGGCATGAGAGAATTCAACTTCTTTCCGCTTTTGAACAAAGACACCACCAAGTTCAGTGTTGGGACCGTTTACAAATTCTGTATGCCGGTTCAGATGAAAAAAGTCCCGGAACAGCTCACCAGTTCGTTCTTCTTGTAAGTACACTTCACAGAAGACTTGGAAGTTGCATAGATTGGACACCGAGTTGGGTCCAATATCTTGAGGATGGACTTGGAAACTGGCAAGAACATCTCGGAAAAACTTCGACCCGGGCGGTTTGAAACCACGGCCTATGTAGTCGACAAAGACCACTACCTCACCCTGCCTCGGGGTAGGAGGATTCTCTGTTCCTGGAACTCGCCATCGAATTTCAGTTTTCTTGGGCAAGGTGCTGATTTTGACCATTCCGTTCAACTGTTCTTCGGTGACCGGGGAAGGAGCCCAGTTGCAAGCGTAAAACTGTTTGGCCATTGTGAAACAAAAAGCTAAAAAAGAAATGTCGGTTTACAAATCATTCATGGTGGTACGCAAGATGCAATGGAATAAAGATATACAGATATGTGAAGTTGCGTAAATCAGAGACTGATACAATAATGAATGACAAGGTCATATCAAGGGTATGCATGTGTTGTTAAACCGGACTGTTACAATGAATGTAAAGGAGGTTTGCCGGTTTACCAAGGTAAACCGCCTACATGGTAAAGAGGATACAGACCCAAGGTAAAATGATTAAGTAAGTAGAAACAGATTCTGCAAGAGGACATGGAAATTTTGGATCTACTGAAGACAGGAAAGCAAAAATATTTTGACCTAACACGGGTTGGACCCACAGCAGTTCATAATGCATCAGATCGGTTTTTTGCGTACAAAAGGTTTGTTTTGGTAGTGGAAAGTAAGCTATTTACACGCAATATATCAAGCGTGAAGTTTTTAAATCCATAGATGAGGAGGAACAGAGCCGTACTGGAGTCCCGGTGAACTTTGATAAACTGCGAAGAACGAATAAACCTTCAATAGATCTACAAAGGGGGGAAGGGAAAGACTCATAGAGGATGAAGCAACAAAGGAGCACCGTAGTTTTCTGGTACAACCAGGTTGATGCAGCAGCCGACGGAGGAACGGTGGCGAAGCTCGGTAGCGGCGGCGGCGCTCAGGGACAGAGATGTCTCAAGGAGGAAGAAGAGGGAAGCGGAGACGAAGGGGATAAAGAGAAGGGCCCGTGGTCTTATTTATAAGGTGAGCCGATAAGTGACAGGTGCGTAAATTGAGGAGCTAGAAATGGATAGTTAATAAGGATGAAGCCTCGAGGGTTGAAACGTTCATTAATGAAGGGCATCTTCGGCTTCAACGGGTAGATGCCATCATAACGATTGGCTGCACATTTAAAGGATGACGTCACGGCGATTTACCAGATTTATACAAAGGTGCCAGAGCAAGAATTTTTCTAAGTATTGGAGATTGACATGAACGGGTTCAAATCAATCTGGGGCCTAATGTTGGGGATATAGTTATTGGAGGTAAACCGCCTAGGCATGGCCAGATTAGCTCCATGAAGATTGAAGCCCATGAAGATGAGAAGATACTTGCGCTTTAAGAAGGCCCAAGGCCCAAACATGGATTAAAGCCTATAGATGTGAACCGACTTTATCATGCAAACTTGTATTGTAAGTTAGAGGAATAGAGACCGAGCCGGACACCTCTATGATCCGGCCTCGGGACTCTGTAAACCGCCGGGCATCAACCTGTGTACATAAAGGGACGACCCGGCCATGGTTTGAGGACAGAAAACAACAACTCGAGGGCCAGTCAAAGCAGATTTGCTCCCTGGTGATCGAAACCCTAGCAATACCAATCACAACTAGACATAGGCTTTTACCTTCATCGAAGGGGCCGAACTAGAAAATATCATTACCCTTTTCCTTTTATTGATCAAATGCTTGAAAGATTATCTAAGCACACACACTTTTGCTTCCTTGATGGATATTCTGGCTTTTCACAAATACCTGTTTCTCAACCTAATCAAGAAAATACCACTTTTACTTATCCATTTGGAACCTATGCTTATAGATGTATGCCTTTTGGTTTATGTAATGCACCCGCTACCTTTCAAAGATGTATGACTGCTATATTCTCTGACTTTCGTGAAAGGATTGTTGAGGTTTTCGTGGATGACTTTTCTGTTTATGGGAAGTCTTTTGATGATTGTTTAAGCAACGTTGAGAGAGTTTTGCAGAGATGTGAACAAACAAATCTTGTCTTGAATTAGGAGAAGTGCCACTTTATGGTTAATGAAGGCATTGTCTTGGGTCATAAAAATTTTGAAAGAGGTATTGAAGTGGACCAAGCTAAGGTTGATGCAATTGAGAAAATGCCATGTCCTAAGGACATCAAAGGTATTCATAGTTTCCTAGGTCATGCCGGTTTCTATAGCAGATTTATTAAAGACTTATCTAAAATCTCTAGGCCTCTCACTAGTCTTTTGCAAAAGGATGTTCCTTTTGTTTTTGATGATGATTGTTTAGAAGCCTTTGAAACACTCAAGAAAGCCTTAATATCTGCACCTATTGTTCAACCACCAGATTGGAACTTGCCTTTTGAAATTATGTGTGATGCTAGTGATTATGTTGTTGGTGTTGTTCTAGGACCATGAGTTGATAAGAAATTGAATGTTATCCATTATGCTATTAAAACTCTAGATAGTGTTCAAAGAAACTATGCTACTACTGAAAAAGAATTCTTAGTTGCAGTGTTTGCTTGTGATAAATTTAGACCTTATATTGTTGATTCCAAAGTAACTGTTCACACGGACCATGCTGCTATTAAATATCATTGATAGAAAAGGAGCAGAGAACCCCGTAGCTGATAATTTTTCTAGGCTTGAAAATCTGCTTGATGACCCACTACCTATTGATAATAGTTTTCCTGATGAGTAGTTAGCTGCAATAAATGTTGCTAATAGTACTCTTTGGTATGCTAAATGTGCTAATTATATTGTTGCTAAATATTTACCACCTAGCTTTACATACCAGCAAAAGAAAAAAATCTTCTATGATTTAAGACATTACTTTTGGGATGACCCACATCTTTATAAAGAAGGAGTAGATGGTATTATTAGACGTTGTGTACTTGAGCATGAATAGGGACAAATCCTACGGAAATTTCACTCCGAGGCTTATGGAGGGCATCATGCTGGAGATAGAACTGCTCACAAGGTATTGCAATCTAGATTTTATTGGCCTACTCTCTTCAAGGATGCCCATAAGTTTGTCTCTTCTTGTGATGAATGTCAAAGAATAGGTAATATCGGTAAGCGTCAAGAAATGCCTATTAATTATTCTCTTGCTGTTGAACCATTTGATGTTTGGGGATTTGATTACATGGGACCTTTTCCTTCCTCTAATGGGTATACACATATTTTTGTTGATGTTGATTATGTTACTAAATGGGTAGAAGCTACTCCAACTAGTAGTGCTGATCTCAACACATCTATTAAAATGCTTAAGGAAGTTATTTTCCCAAGGTTTGGAGTCCCTAGATATTTAATGACTGATGGTGGTTCACACTTTATTCATGGTGCTTTCCTAAAATGCTTACTAAGTATGATGTTAACCATAGAATTACATCACCCTATCATCCTCAGAATAGTGGTCAAGTTGCACTTAGCAATAGATAAATAAAATTAATTTTGCAAAAGACTCTCAATAGGTCCAGGAAGAATTGGTCTAAGAAATTAGATGAGGCACTTTGGGCCTATAGAACAGCTTATAAAAATCCTATGGGTATGTCTCCTTATTAAATGGTTTATGGAAAAGCTTGTCATTTACCTCTTGAGTTAGAGCATAAAGCATATTGAGCAGTCAAAGAACTCAACTATGATCTCAAACTTGCTGGTGAAAAGAGGTTATTTGATATAAGCTCCCTAGATGAATGGAGAACCCAAGCTTATGAAAATGCGAAGTTGTTCAAAGAAAAAGTTAAAAGATGGCATGACAAAAGAATTCAAAAGCATGAGTTTAAAGTTGGAGAATATGTTCTTTTGTAGAACTCTCATTTTAGATTTTTTGCAGGGAAGCTCCTCTCGAAATAGAAAGGCCCCTATGTCATCGAGGAGGTTTACTGGTCTGGAGCCATCAAAATAAATAATTTCGAAGGCACTAACCCGAAGGTTGTCAATGGGCAACGAATAAAGCATTATATCTCAGGTATGCCTATTAATGTTGAAAGTAATATTATCCAAACATTGACACATGAAGAACACATAAAAGAGTCCTTCCGGAACACTCCAGAATCATGAAAATAAGGAGGTACGTGATATGGTAAGTAAAAGGGCTCCGAAAAATCTGTAAAATTATTTTTTATCAGTTTTGGAATATTTTAAAATTTTGAAATAAAGAAACTTCCAGGAAGCGTACCCTGGTGGGAACAAGACACCAGGGCGCGCTAGGCTAGCCTGGCGCGCCCAGGTGGGTTGTGCCCACCTGGGACACCTCCCGTACTCCGTTTTTCTACCATATACCTGCCCTGCAAGATAAAAGAAATCTATATATACTTCCCGAACCTGTTGATCACCGTATCGCAGAGAAATCCCTTGTTCTCGTTTTCCTTGTCGTTTTCTATCAGATTCCATCTACCATGGCCTCTTAAAGCTCCTCCAAGGACAAGATTTCTCCTTCATCACCACCATCATCTCCTTGACAACCAAAGGAGAATTGAGTATCGGGTATGGGCACTCCCCTTGGCTTCCGTCAAGATTGGGGGAGGTGCCCCGGTATCGTATCATCCCACTATCTTTTTCTTTTACTTATTTCAGTTCGATCCTTTTGCTTTAGATGAAATAAAGTTTAGTTTGATCCTTTCTTCTTGTGAGAGTTTGCTTAGTGATCTATCCTTGTAATCATGTGCAAGTTATATAATGAAGTTAGTGATACGTCTTCGTCGTATCTACTTTTCCAAACACTTTTGCCCTTGTTTTGGACTCTAACTTGCATGATTTGAATGGAACTAACCCAAACTGACGCTGTTTTCAGCAGAATTACCATGGTGTTATTTATGTGCAGAAACAAACATTCTCGGAATGACTTGAAACTTCACGGAGCAACTTTTTGGAAAATATAAAAAAATACCTACAAAAGATGAAGGCCAGGGGGCCCACCACCTGTCCACGAGGGTGGGGGCGCGCCTGCCCCCCTAGGGCGCGCCCCTACCTCGTGGGCCCCCTGATGCCTCTCCGACTCCAACTCCAACTCCATATATTGTGTTTCGGGGAGAGAAAAATCAGAGAGAAGAATTCATCGCGTTTTACGATATGGAGCCGCCGCCAAGCCCTAAAACCTCTCGGGAAGGCTAATCTGGAATCCGTTCGGGGCTCCGAAGAGGGGAACCCGTCGCGATCGTCATCATCAACCATCCTCCATCACCAATTTCATGATGCTCACCGCCGTGCGTGAGTAAATCCATCGTAGACTTGCTGGATGAGATCTATCATGTAATCGAGTTAGTTTTGTTAGGGTTTGATCCCTAGTATCCACTATGTTCTGAGATTGATGTTGCTATGACTTTGCTATGCTTAATGCTTGTCACTAGGGCCCGAGTGCCATGATTTCAGATCTGAACCTATTATGTTTTCATCAATATATGAGTGTTCTTGATTCTATCTTGCATGTCTATAGTCACCTATCATGTGTTATGATCAGTTAACCCTGAAGTGACAATAATAGGGATACTTACCAGTGATGACCGTACTTTGAGGAGTTCATGTATTCACTATGTGTTAATGCTTTGTTCCGGTACTCTATTAAAAGGAGGCCTTAATATATAGTTTCTGTAAGGACCCCGCTGCCACAGGAGGGTAGGACAAAAGATGTCATGCAAGTTCTTTTCCATAAGCACGTATGACTATATTCGGAATACATGCCTACATTATATCAATGAACTGGAGCTAGTTCTGTGTCACCCTAGGTTATGACTGTTACATGATGAAGCGCATCCGGCATAATTCTCCGTCACCGATCCATTGCCTACGAGCTTTCCATATCTTGTTCTTCGCTTATTTACTTTTCTGTTGCTATTGCTATCATCACTACAAAATACCAAAACATTACTTTTACTACTGTTAGCTTTTGGTACCATTACCACTACTATCATATTACTTTGCTACTAAATACTTTGCAGCAGATATTAAGTTTCCAGGTGTGGTTGAATTGACAACTCAGCTGCTAATACTTGAGAGTATTCTTTGGCTCCCCTTGTGTCGAATCAATAAATTTGGGTTGAATACTTTACCCTCGGAAACTGTTGCGATCCCCTATACTTGTGGGTTATCAGTTAGTTTAATTTTTTGCTTTCTTTACTTTCATGTTGCAAATAAAGAAAAGAAAGAAGAAAGAAAAAGAGAAAGGAAATAAATGAAGAAAGGAAATAAATAATGAAAAGATTATATACTAATCCTATGGTAGGTGATGGAACCACATAAGGAAAAGTATAAGTAGAAATTTTTATTAGAGATGGACAAACATAGCATTAGTCAATGATGCAACTCAGGAAAGAATTAATAAGGGAAGAGAAGATTCACATATGGATATACTATCCTAGAAATATTTTGTGATTGTGAGCCCTCATCAAAATATTACATGCCAAAGTTGTTGACCCTGGACAAGGAAGACAACTTAATGGTTTATTTTTGTTTATATTCACATAGAAGTCATATTGTCATAGATGCTTTAACATGTGGTGCTTCCCCCCTATCTTTGTTAGCCAAAAATTCTGTACTAAGTAGAGATACTACTTGTGCATCCAAAATCCCTTAGACCCAAATCTTTTTCAAGAGTCCACCATACCTACCTAGGGATTGAGAAAGATCCCTCAGGTAAGTTGTCATTGGTGCAAAAAGGCAATAAAAATTGCTTCTAAAAGTGTGAGATCATTTAGTGTAAGAGAAAATTGAGCGGTGTACGGACTTGGATGACAAAGAATAAAAGCGACAAACTTCATAATAAAGGTTGTCATCTTAAGGGGCAATACAACGTGACGTCTCTTGCACTAAGAGATTGAGCATACAAACAAATAAGCCCATGACAACCTCTGCTTCCCTCTGCGAAGGGCCTATCTTTTACTTTTATGCGAAGAGTCAATGTTTTCCTCTCTATTCCTTTTTATTTTTCTCTTTTGGCAAGCATCATGTGGTGAGGAAAGATCTAGGAACATATGTCGAGTTGAATATAGATATCATGAGTTATTATTGTTGACATCACCCTTGAGGTGAGTATGTTGGGAGGCGAAACTATAAGCCCCTATCTTTCTATGTGTCTGGTTGAAATGTTTTGCTCATAGGTACAAGGTGAGTGTTAGAAATCATAAAAGACTATATGATGGTTGAGTATGTGGACTTTCTTTAAAGGCTCCGACACGTGACTCTTCCTAAAAAGATGATGAATTGTAGTTGCAAAGTTGACTGAGAACATAGTTTGTTGGTTTCTAATAGAGTTTTTGCGTTATACTTCGATTATATGATGAACTGTTACTTATTCATAGGAAGTACATGATGCAAGTTTTATGATAAAAGTCCTATGTTTAATTTTGTTGTTGTTACAATAATCAACATGATGCTTCTATGTGTGTATTTTGTTTTTATCGATACCTCTCTCTGAAAGCATGTGGACATGTTTTTCGATTTCGGTTTTCGCTTGAGGACAAGCGAGGTCTAAGCTTGGGGCAGTTGATACGTCCATTTTGCATCATGTTTTCTTATTGTTATTTATAATGTTTTTATCCACAATAATGCTTTTTGGAGTAATTCTAATGCCTTTTCTCTCATAATTTGCAAGGAACACACCAAGAGGGAGAATTCCGGCAGCTAGAAATCTGGACCTGGAAAAGCCACGTCAGGCCACCTATACTACACAACTCCAAATGAGCAAAAACTTTATGCAGAATTTTTATGAATTATTTGAGGAATATTGGAGCCAATAAACACCAGAGGGGGGCCACCAGGTGGGCACAACCCACTAGGGCACGCCAGGCCCCCCAGGCGCACCCTGGTGGGTTGTGGCCTCCTCGACCCACCTCCGGTGTCCATCTTCTGGTATATAAGTGGTTTTGACCTAGAAATAAATAAGAGGAGGACTTTCAGGATGAAGCACCGCCGCCTTGAGGCGGAACTTGGGAAGTAGCACTTTTGCCCTCCGACGGAGCGATTCTGCCGGGGGAACTTCCCTCCCGGAGGGGGAAATCATCGTCATCATCATCATCATCATCACCAATAACTCTCCCATCTTGGGGAGGGCAATCACATCTTCACCAGCACCATCTCATCTCAAACCCAAGTTCATCTCTTGTATGCAATCTTGTTACCGGAACTATAGATTGTTGCTAGGGGGTGACTAGTAGTGTTGATTACATCTTGTAGTTGATCACTACATGGTTTATTTGGTGGAAGATTATATGTTCAGATCCAATATGCTATTTAATACCCCTCTGATCTTGAGCATGATTATTATTTGTGAGTAGTAACTTTTGTTCTTGAGGTCATGGGAGAAATCATGTTGCAAGTAATCATGTGAATTCGATATGTGTTAAATATTTTGATAGTATGTATGTTGTGATTCCCTTAGTAGTGTCATGTGAAAGTCGACTACATGACACATCACCATACTTGGGCCTAAGGGAATGCATTGTGCAGTAGTAAATAGATGGTGGGTTGCGAGAGTGACAGAAACTTAAACCCCCGTTTATGCACTATTCTGTAAGGGACCAATTGGATCCTAGAGTTTAATGCTATGGTTAGAATTTATTCTTAATAATTTTCTCGTAGTTGTGGATGCTTGCGGGAGGGTTAATTATAAGTAGGATGTTTGTTCAAGTAAGAGCAACACCTAAGCACCGGTCCACCCACATATCAAATTATCAAAGTAGCGAACCCAAATCAAACCAACATGATGAAAGTAACTAGATGAACTTCCCGTGTACCCTCAAGAACGCTTTGCTTATTATAATAGACCGTTTTGGCCTATCCTTTGCCTCAAAAGGATTGGGCTACCTTGCTGCATACTTGTTACTATTATCGTTACTTGCTCGTTACAAATTACCTTGCTATCAAACTACTCGCTACTTACAATTTCAGCACTTGCAGACATTACCTTACTGAAAACTACTTGTCATTTCCTTTTGCTCCTTGTTGGGTTCGACGCTCTTACTTATCGAAAAGAGCTACAATTGATCCCCTATACTTGTGGGTCATCATAAACTACTCACGCTTCATCGGAGAGGCAATGGTGTTGATGTACAAGCCCTCCGTGATCGAATCCCCCTCGTGAAAGGATGCCGGAAAAGGCCCCTAGATGGGATCTCATGGTTACAAAAGGTTGTGGCCGTGGAAAAGTGGTTACGTGGCTCCCCTGGAAGTTTTCGGGGTATTTGACAATATATAGGAGGAAGATCTAGGTCAGGGGGTCACCGAGGGGTCCACAAGGTCGGGGGGTGCGCCCTACCCCCTGGGCACGCACTACCCCCGTGGGCGCGCCCTCCACCTTTGTGTCCGCCTTGTGGCTCTTCTGACCTGAAGTCCAGGTCTCTTGGGTGTCTTCTGGTCCAAGAAAAATCATCGTGAAAGTTTTATTCCGTTTGGGCTCCGTTTGGTATTCCTTTTCTGCGAAACTCTAAAACAAGGAAAAAAACAGGAACTGGCACTGGGCTCTAGGTTAATAGGTTAGTCCCAAAAATCATATAAAATAGCATATTAATGCATATAAACATCCAAAAACAAATAATACAATAGCATGGAACAATAAAAAATTATAGATACGTTGGAGACGTATCAATATTCCAACTCTGAGATGCTTGCACCAGTCCATAGATGGATCACTGGAGCTTGCACACTTTGTTAGCACCTTTAGGATCAACAAAAACTTCTGGTTGCATCATATACAACTCTTCTTTAATATCCATTAAGGAATGCAGTTTTTGACATCCATCTGGCAGATTTCATAATTATAAAATGCGGCAATTGCTAACATGATTCGGATGGACTTAAGCATTGCTACTGGTGAGAAGGTCTCATCATAGTCAACCCCTTGAACTTGTTGAAAACCTTTCGCGACTAGTCGAGCTTTGTAGATGGTGACATTACCATCAGCGTCTGTCTTCTTCTTAAAGATCCATTTATTCTCAATGGCTTGCTGATCATTGGGCAAATCCACCAAAGTCCACACTTTGTTCTCATACATGGATCCTATCTCAGATTTCATAGCCTCAAGCCATTTTTTGGAATTTTGGCTCATCATAGCTTCTTCATAGTTCGTAGGTGAGGGAGTCCTAGATTAAGGGGTCCTCAGGCGTCCGGGCTATGGGACGTGGGCCGGACTGATGGACCGTGAAGATGCATGATCGAAGACTTCCTCCCGTGTCCAGATGGGACTCTCCTCTGCTTGGAGGGAAAATTGGCAATCGGATATGAAGATTCCTTCCTCTATAAACCGACGTTGTACAACCCTAGGCCCCTCCGTGTCTATATAAACTGGAGGGTTTAGTCCATAGAGGCAATCACAATCATACAGGCTAGACATCTAGGGTTTAGCCAATGTGATCTCGTGGTAGATCAACTCTTGTAATCCTCATTTGATCAAGATCAATCAAGCAGGAAGTAGGGTATTACATCCATCAAGAGGGCCTGAACCTGGGTAAACATCGTGTCCCCCATCTCCTGTTAGCATCGACCTTAGACATACAGTTCGGGACCCCCTACCCGAGATCCGCCTATTTTGACACCGACATTGGTGCTTTCATTGAGAGTTCCACTGTGTCGTCACTAGAAGGTTCAATGGCTCCATTAATCATCTACAACAATGCCGCCCTGGGGGAGGTTTTTCTCCCCGGGCAGATCTTCGTATTCAATGGCTTTGCACTGCAGGCCAACTCGCTTGGCCATATGGAGCAGATCGACAGCTACGCCCCAGGTCACCAGATTAGTTTTGGAAATCTGGACTATGTCGCTGATCTCCGAGAAGACTTGATCTTCCAAGGGTTCACGACCGTAACCTCCGCTCTGGCCTTAGATCTGGAGCGCATTGCCAGGTCCGAAGATGGGATTCTTGAGCCCGCCGGACTATCTGCAATCACTAATCCCTGTATGGGAGAGCCGGAGGAAGTAGTGTCGCTAGCAACCATCATGAAGCCGGACTTTTCTCCGGACACTGGCTCCGAACCCTCGGTGTCAGCATCGTGTGAGCTCGGCCAAGGAGTCTCCTTCCAGCCGTACTCAATGGACTCTCTTCTCCCTAGCCAAACCTCACCTTTAAAGGAGGCTCTGGACTTGATGCGATCCCTCATCATTATAGAGGAGTAAAGTCCGAACTATGCCCAGCCCAGACTAGGGGCTGAGAGCGGGGAATTTTACGTCCCACCCACCACCCACTTCATAGCCACTGTCGAAGACTTAACTGACATGCTCGATTACGGCTCCGAAGACATCGACGGTATGGATGATGATGGCGGAGAAGAGCAGCCCCAAAACCCGCCGTTTACCGGATGCTAGACGGCCACCTCTTCATATGACGTGTACATGGTGGATGCACCCAAAGAGGGCAACGGCAATAACGATAAAGATCCAGTCGAGGATAAACCTCCTAAGATACAGCCAAAGCACCAATGTCTACGGCGCCGCTCTAAATCACGTCATGGAAAAGACAGCGATACCGGCACGAGAGACAACAATAGTCCGGACGACGCCGAACACCAAGAAGACCCCATCGAGCCAACCCCCGAATAGGACAATCGGGAAGATGGGCAAGTTAGCCCTGATGAACAGGCCGTAAATGAAGACTCAGAGGACAATAATTATCTTCCACTCTCTGAGGATGAGGTGAGCCTCAGCGACGAAGACTTTATCATGCCTAAGGAACCCCTCGAGCAGGAGCGCTTTAAGTGCAGCTAATTGCCACTACAAGGAGCCTGAAAAAGAAGTAGCATCAGCTTCAAGTTGATCAAGACCTACTCAAGGACAGGTGGACTAATGTCCTGCCAGCTGAGGAATAAGGCCTCGAGCACCCAACCACAAGTTACCCGAAGCATAAACTACTACCTCAATTCAACGACAAGGCACTTGGGCCCGTACCATCAGCGCGTAACACGGCTGACCGACCACCACGTGGCCGGGACAAAAAGACAACTCAAGCCGAACAATAGCCTATACTACATCGCCATAAAGGTAGGGACACAACAGCTCGGGGATATACATATGAGCTGCGAAAGGACCTGGAAAGAAGAGCAAGTCAGACCATATCAATCTACGGATCACGGGTGTCGGTGTCAAAACTGGCGGATCTTGGGTAGGGGGTCCCGAACTGTGCGTCTAAGGTTGATGGTAACAGGAGACAGGGGACACGAAGCTT